>NW_024543417.1:0-157262 GCF_018167655.1 Microtus oregoni
ACCCAGAGTACTGATCACCCAGCACCCTGAGAACTGAGCACCCAGCACCCTGAGTACTGAGCACCCAGCACCCTGAGTACTGAGCACCCAGCACCCTGAGCACTGAGCACTGAGCACCCAGCACCTTGAGCACTGAGCACTGACCACCCAGCACCCCGAGCACTGAGCACCCAGCACCCCAAGCACTGAGCACCCAGCGCCCTGAGCACTGAGCACCCAGCACACTGAGCACTGAGCACCCAGCCCCCTGAGTACTGAGCACCCAGCACCATGAGTACTGAGCACCCAGCACCCTGAGCACTGAGCACCCTGAGGACTGAGCACCCAGCTCCCTGAGCACTGAGCACCCAGCACCCTGAGTACTGAGCACCGATCACCCTGAGCACTGAGCACCCAGCACCCCGAGCACTGAGCACCCAGCACCCTGAGTACTGAGCACCCAGCACCCTGAGCACTGAGCACCCAGCACCCTGAGTACTGAGCACCCTGAGTACTGAGCACCGATCACTCTGAGCACTGAGCACCCAGCACCCTGAGTACTGAGCACCCAGCACCCTGAGCACTGAGCAACCAGCACCCTGAGCACTGAGCACCCAGCACCCTGAGTACTGAGCACCCAGCACCCTGAGTACTGAGTACCCAGCACCCTGAGCACTGAGGACCCAGCACCCTGAGTACTGAGCACCGAGCACCCTGAGTACTGAGCACCCAGCACCCTGAGTACTGAGCACACAGCACCCTGAGCACTGAGCACCCAGCACCCTGAATACTGAGCACCCAGCACCCAGAGCACTGAGCACCCAGCACCCCGAGCACGCAGCACCCAGGACCCCGAGCACTGAGTACTGAGCACCCAGCACCCTGAGTACTGAGCACCGAGCTAACCGAGCACTGAGCACCCTGAGTACTGAGCACCCAGCACCCCGATCACTGAGCACCCAGCACCATGTGCACTGAGCACCCAGCACCCTGAGCACTGAGCACCCAGCACCCTGAGTACTGAGCACCCAGCACGCTGAGTACTGAGCACCCAGCACCCTGAGCACTGAGCAGGCAGCACCCTGAGTACTGAGCACTGAGCACCCAGCACCCCGAGCACTGAGCACCCAGCACCCTGTGTACTGAGCACTGAGCACCCTGAGCACTGAGCACCGAGCACCCCGAGCACTGAGCACCCAGCACCCTGAGCACTCAGCACCCAGCACCCCGAGCACTGAGCACCGAGCACCCCGAGCACTGAGCACCCAGCACCCTGAGCACTCAGCACCCAGCACCCCGAGCACTGAGCACCCAGCACCCTGAGCACTGAGCACCCAGCACCATGAGCACGGAGCACCCCGAGTACTGAGCACCCAGCACCCTGAGCACTGAGCACCCAGCACCTTGAGTACTGAGCACCGAGCACCTCGAGCACTAAGCACCCAGCACCCTGAGTACTGAGCACCCAGCACCCTGAGCACTGAGCACCCAGAACCCTGAGCACTGAGCACCCAGCACCCTGAGCACGGAGCACCCAGCACCCTGAGTACTGAGCACCCAACACCCAGACTACTGAGCTCCCAGCACCCTGAGCACTGAGCACCCAGCACCCTGAGTACTGAGCAACCAGCACCCTGAGTACTGAACACCCAGCACCCTGAGCACTGAGCACTGAGCACCCTGAGCACTGAGTACTGAGCACTGAGCACCCTGAGCACTGAGCACCCAGCACCCCGAGTACTGAGCACCCAGCGCCCCGAGCACTGAGCACCCAGCACCCCGAGCACTGAGCACTGAGCACCCTGAGCACTGAGCACCAAGCACCCCGAGTACTGAGCACTGAGCACCCTGAGTACTGAGCACCAAGCACCCCGAGTACTGAGCACTGAGCACCCTGAGTACTGAGCACCCAGCACCCTGAGCACTGAGCACCCAGCACCCTGAGTACTGAGCACTGAAAACCCTGAGTACTGAGCACCGAGCACCCTGAGTACTGAGCACCCAGCACCCTGATCACTGAGCACGGAGCACCCCGAGGACTGAGCACCCAGCACCCTGAGCACTGAGCACCCAGCACCTTGAGTACTGAGCACCGAGCACAACGAGCACTGAGCACCCAGCACCCTGAGTACTGAGCACCCAGCACCCTGAGCACTGAGCACCCAGCTCCCTGAGCACTGAGCACGCAGCACCCCAAGCACTCAGCAACCAGCACCCTGAGTACTGAGCACAGAGCACCCTGAGCACTGAGCACCCAGCACCCTGAGTACTGAGCACCCAGCACCCTGAGTCCTGAGCAACCAGCACCCTGAGCACTGAGCACTGAGCACCCAGCACCCTGAGCACTGAGCACTGAGCACCCAGCACCACAGCCCTGAGCAATCAGCACCCCGAGCACTGAGCACCCAGCACCCTGAGCACTGAGCACCCAGCACCCTGAGTACTGAGCAACCAGCTACCTGAGTACTGAGCACCCAGCACCCTGAGTACTGAGCACTCAGCAGCCTGAGTACTGAGCACCGAGCACACCGAGCAATGAGCACCCAGCACCCTGAGCACTGAGCACCCGGAGGACTGAGCACCCAGCACTCTGAGCACTGAGCACAGATCACTCTGAGCAGTGAGCACCCAGCACCCCGAGCACTGAGCACCCAGCACCCTGAGTACTGAGCACCCAGCACCCCGAGAAACTGAGCACCCAGCACCCTGAGTACTGAGCACCCAGCATCCCGAGCACTGAGCACCCAGCACCCTGAGTACTGAGCACCCTGAGTACTGAGCACTGAGCACAGAGCATCCTGAGTACTGAGCACTCTGAGGACTGAGCACCCAGCACCCAGAGCACTGAGAACCCAGCACCCTGAGTACTGAGCACTGATCACCCTGAGCACTGAGCACCCAGCACCCCGAGCACTGAGCACCCAGCACCCTGAGTACTGAGCACCCAGCACCCTGAGTACTGAGCACCGAGCACCCTGAGTACTGAACACCCAGCACCTTGAGCACTCAGCACTGAGCACCCAGCACCCTGAGCACTGAGCACTGAGAACCCAGCACAACGAGCACTGAGCACCCAGCACCCTGAGCACCCAGCACCCTGAGCACTGAGCACCCTGAGCACTGAGCACCCTGAGCACTGAGCACTGAGCACCCAGCACCCTGAGTACTGAGCACCCAACACTCTGAGCACTGAGCACCCAGCACGCTGAGTACTGAGCACTGAGCACACAGCACCCTGAGTACTGAGCACCCAGCACCCCGAGCACTGAGCACCCAGCGCCCCGAGCACTGAGCACCCAGCACCCCGAGCACTGAGCACTGAGCACACTGAGCACTGAGCACCCAGCACCCCGAGTACTGAGCACTGAGCGCCCTGAGTACTGAGCACCCAGCACCCCGAGTACTGAGCACTGAGCACCCTGAGTACTGAGCACCCAGCACCCTGAGCACTGAGAACCCAGCACCATGAGTACTGAGTACCCAGCACCCTGAGTACTGAGCACCGAGCACCCCGAGCACTGAGCACCCAGCACCCTGAGCACTGAGCACCCTGAGGACTGAGCACCCAGCACCCTGAGCACCGAGCACCCCGAGCAATGAGCACCCAGCACCCTGAGCACTGAGCACCCTGAGGACTGAGCACCCAGCACCCTGAGCACCGAGCTCCCCGAGCACTGAGCACCCAGCACCCTGAGCACTGAGCACCCTGAGGACTGAGCACCCAGCACCCTGAGCACCGAGCACCCCGAGCACTGAGCACCCAGCACCCTGAGTACTGAGAACAGATCACCCCGAGCACGGAGCACCCAGTACCCCGAACACTGAGTACTGAGCACCCAGCACCCTGAGTACTGAGCACCGAGCTCCCCGAGCACTGAGCACCCAGCACCCTGAGCACTGAGCACCCAGCACCCTGAGCACTGAACACCCAGCACCCTGAGTACTGAGCACCCAGCACGCTGAGTACTGAGCACTCAGCACCCTGAGCACTGAGCACCCAGCACCCTGAGTACTGAGCACTGAGCACCCAGCACCCCGAGCACTGAGCACCCAGCACCCTGTGTACTGAGCACTGAGCACCCTGATTACTAAGCACCTTGCACCCTGAGTACTGAGCACCCAGGACCCTGAGCACTGAGCACCGAGCACCCCGAGCACTGAGCACTCAGCACCCTGAGCATTCAGCACCCATCACCCCGATCACTGAGCACCCAGCACCCTGAGCACTGAGCACCCAGCACCCTGAGCACTGAGCACCCAGCACCCAGAGCACTGAGCACCCAGCACCCTGAGCACTGAGCACCCAGCACCCTGAGTACTGAGCACCCAGCACCCTGAGTACTGAGCACCCAGCACCCTGAGTACTTAGCAACGAGCACCCTGAGTACTGAGCAGCGAGCACCCTGAGTACTGAGCACCCCAGCACCCTGAGCACTGAGCACCCAGCACCCTGAGTACTGAGCACCCAGCACCCTGAGTACTGAGCACCTAGCACCCTGAGCACTGAGCACCGAGCACCCTGAGTACTGAACACCCAGCACCCTGAGCACTGAGCACTGAGCACCCAGCACCCTGAGCACTGAGAACTGAGCACCCAGCACCCCGAGCACTGAGCACCCAGCACCCTGAGCACCCAGCACCCTGAGCACTGAGCACCCAACACTCTGAGCACTGAGCACCCAGCACGCTGAGTACTGAGCACTGAGCACACAGCACCCTGAGTACTGAGCACCCAGCACCCCGAGCACTGAGCACCCAGCGCCCCGAGCACTGAGCACCCAGCACCCTGAGCACTGAGCACTGAGCACACTGAGCACTGAGCACCCAGCACCCCGAGTACTGAGCACTGAGCACCCTGAGTACTGCGCACCCAACACCCAGAGTACTGATCACCCAGCACCCTGAGAACTGAGCACCCAGCACCCTGAGTACTGAGCACCCAGCACCCTGAGTACTGAGCACCCAGCACCCTGAGCACTGAGCACTGAGCACCCAGCACCTTGAGCACTGAGCACTGACCACCCAGCACCCCGAGCACTGAGCACCCAGCACCCCAAGCACTGAGCACCCAGCGCCCTGAGCACTGAGCACCCAGCACACTGAGCACTGAGCACCCAGCCCCCTGAGTACTGAGCACCCAGCACCATGAGTACTGAGCACCCAGCACCCTGAGCACTGAGCACCCTGAGGACTGAGCACCCAGCTCCCTGAGCACTGAGCACCCAGCACCCTGAGTACTGAGCACCGATCACCCTGAGCACTGAGCACCCAGCACCCCGAGCACTGAGCACCCAGCACCCTGAGTACTGAGCACCCAGCACCCTGAGCACTGAGCACCCAGCACCATGAGTACTGAGCACCCTGAGTACTGAGCACCGATCACCCTGAGCACTGAGCACCCAGCACCTGAGTACTGAGCACCCAGCACCCTGAGCACTGAGCAACCAGCACCCTGAGCACTGAGCACCCAGCACCCTGAGTACTGAGCACCCAGCACCCTGAGTACTGAGTACAGAGCACCCTGAGCACTGAGGACCCAGCACCCTGAGTACTGAGCACCGAGCACCCTGAGTACTGAGCACCCAGCACCCTGAGTACTGAGCACACAGCACCCTGAGCACTGAGCACCCAGCACCCTGAGTACTGAGCACCCAGCACCCTGAGTACTGAGCACCCAGCACCCAGAGCACTGAGCACCCAGCACCCCGAGCACGGAGCACCCAGGACCCCGAGCACTGAGTACTGAGCACCCAGCACCCTGAGTACTGAGCACCGAGCTAACCGAGCACTGAGCACCCTGAGTACTGAGCACCCAGCACCCCGATCACTGAGCACCCAGCACCATGTGCACTGAGCACCCAGCACCCTGAGCACTGAGCACCCAGCACCCTGAGTACTGAGCACCCAGCACGCTGAGTACTGAGCACCCAGCACCCTGAGCACTGAGCAGGCAGCACCCTGAGTACTGAGCACTGAGCACCCAGCACCCCGAGCACTGAGCACCCAGCACCCTGTGTACTGAGCACTGAGCACCCTGAGCACTGAGCACCGAGCACCCCGAGCACTGAGCACCCAGCACCCTGAGCACTCAGCACCCAGCACCCCGAGCACTGAGCACCGAGCACCCCGAGCACTGAGCACCCAGCACCCTGAGCACTCAGCACCCAGCACCCCGAGCACTGAGCACCCAGCACCCTGAGCACTGAGCACCCAGCACCATGAGCACGGAGCACCCCGAGTACTGAGCACCCAGCACCCTGAGCACTGAGCACCCAACACCTTGAGTACTGAGCACCGAGCACCTCGAGCACTAAGCACCCAGCACCCTGAGTACTGAGCAACCAGCACCCTGAGCACTGAGCACCCAGAACCCTGAGCACTGAGCACCCAGCACCCTGAGCACGGAGCACCCAGCACCCTGAGTACTGAGCACCCAACACCCAGACTACTGAGCTCCCAGCACCCTGAGCACTGAGCACCCAGCACCCTGAGTACTGAGCACCCAGCACCCTGAGTACTGAACACCCAGCACCCTGAGCACTGAGCACTGAGCACCCTGAGCACTGAGTACTGAGCACTGAGCACCCTGAGCACTGAGCACCCAGCACCCCGAGTACTGAGCACCCAGCACCCCGAGCACTGAGCACCTAGCGCCCCGAGCACTGAGCACCCAGCACCCCGAGCACTGAGCACTGAGCACCCTGAACACTGGGCACCAAGCACCCCGAGTACTGAGCACTGAGCACCCTGAGTACTGAGCACCAAGCACCCCGAGTACTGAGCACTGAGCACCCTGAGTACTGAGCACCCAGCACCCTGAGCACTGAGCACCCAGCACCCTGAGTACTGAGCACTGAAAACCCTGAGTACTGAGCACCGAGCACCCTGAGTACTGAGCACCCAGCACCCTGATCACTGAGCACGGAGCACCCCGAGGACTGAGCACCCAGCACCCTGAGCACTGAGCACCCAGCACCTTGAGTACTGAGCACCGAGCACAACGAGCACTGAGCACCCAGCACCCTGAGTACTGAGCACCCAGCACCCTGAGCACTGAGCACCCAGCTCCCTGAGCACTGAGCACGCAGCACCCCAAGCACTCAGCAACCAGCACCCTGAGTACTGAGCACAGAGCACCCTGAGCACTGAGCACCCAGCACCCTGAGTACTGAGCACCCAGCACCCTGAGTACTGAGCAACCAGCACCCTGAGCACTGAGCACTGAGCACCCAGCACCCTGAGCACTGAGCACTGAGCACCCAGCACCACAGCCCTGAGCAATCAGCACCCCGAGCACTGAGCACCCAGCACCCTGAGCACTGAGCACCCAGCACCCTGAGTACTGAGCAACCAGCTACCTGAGTACTGAGCACCCAGCACCCTGAGTACTGAGCACTCAGCAGCCTGAGTACTGAGCACCGAGCACACCGAGCAATGAGCACCCAGCACCCTGAGCACTGAGCACCCGGAGGACTGAGCACCCAGCACTCTGAGCACTGAGCACAGATCACTCTGAGCAGTGAGCACCCAGCACCCCGAGCACTGAGCACCCAGCACCCTGAGTACTGAGCACCCAGCACCCCGAGTACTGAGCACCCAGCACCCTGAGTACTGAGCACCCAGCACCCCGAGCACTGAGCACCCAGCACCCTGAGTACTGAGCACCCTGAGTACTGAGCACTGAGCACAGAGCATCCTGAGTACTGAGCACTCTGAGGACTGAGCACCCAGCACCCAGAGCACTGAGAACCCAGCACCCTGAGTACTGAGCACTGATCACCCTGAGCACGGAGCACCCAGCACCCCGAGCACTGAGCACCCAGCACCCTGAGTACTGAGCACCCAGCACCCTGAGCACTGAGCACCGAGCACCCTGAGTACTGAACACCCAGCACCTTGAGCACTCAGCACTGAGCACCCAGCACCCTGAGCACTGAGCACTGAGCACCCAGCACCCCGAGCACTGAGCACCCAGCACCCTGAGCACCCAGCACCCTGAGCACTGAGCACCCTGAGCACTGAGCACCCTGAGCACTGAGCACTGAGCACCCAGCACCCTGAGTACTGAGCACCCAACACTCTGAGCACTGAGCACCCAGCACGCTGAGTACTGAGCACTGAGCACACAGCACCCTGAGTACTGAGCACCCAGCACCCCGAGCACTGAGCACCCAGCGCCCCGAGCACTGAGCACCCAGCACCCCGAGCACTGAGCACTGAGCACACTGAGCACTGAGCACCCAGCACCCCGAGTACTGAGCACTGAGCGCCCTGAGTACTGAGCACCCAGCACCCCGAGTACTGAGCACTGAGCACCCTGAGTACTGAGCACCCAGCACCCTGAGCACTGAGAACCCAGCACCATGAGTACTGAGTACCCAGCACCCTGAGTACTGAGCACCGAGCACCCCGAGCACTGAGCACCCAGCACCCTGAGCACTGAGCACCCTGAGGACTGAGCACCCAGCACCCTGAGCACCGAGCACCCCGAGCACTGAGCACCCAGCACCCTGAGCACTGAGCACCCTGAGGACTGAGCACCCAGCACCCTGAGCACCGAGCACCCCGAGCACTGAGCACCCAGCACCCTGAGCACTGAGCACCCTGAGGACTGAGCACCCAGCACCCTGAGCACCGAGCACCCCGAGCACTGAGCACCCAGCACCCTGAGCACTGAGCACCCTGAGGAATGAGCACCCAGCACCCTGAGCACCGAGCACCCCGAGCACTGAGCACCCAGCACCCTGAGCACTGAGCACCCTGAGCACTGAGCACCCAGCACACCGAGCACTGAGCACCCAGCACCCTGAGTACTGAGCACCCATCACCCTGAGCACTGAGCACCCAGCACCCTGAGTACTGAGCACCCTGAGTACTGAGCACCGATCACCCTGAGCACTGAGCACCCAGCACCCTGAGTACTGAGCACCCAGCACCCTGAGCACTGAGCACCCAGCACCCTGAGCACTGAGCACACAGCACCCTGAGTACTGAGCACCCAGAACCCTGAGTACTGAGTACAAAGCACCCTGAGCACTGAGCACCCAGCACCCTGAGTACTGAGCACCGAGCACACTAAGTACTGAGCACCAAGCACCCTGAGTACTGAGCACCCAGCACCCTGAGCACTGAGCACCCAGCACCCTGAGTACTGAGCACCCAGCACCCTGAGTACTGAGCACCCAGCACCCTGAGTACTGAGCACCGAGCACCCCGAGCACTGAGCAACCAGCACCCTGAGTACTGAGCACTGAGCACCCTGAGTACTGAGCACCGAACACCCTGAGTACTGAGCACCCAGCACCCTGAGGACTGAGCACCCAGCACCCTGAACACTGAGCACCCAGCACCCTGAGTACTGAGCCCCCAGCACCCTGAGTACTGAGCACCCAGCACCCTGAGCACTGAGCACCCAGCACCCCGAGCACTGAGCACCCAGCACCCCGAGCACTGAGCACCCAGCACCCCGAGCACTGAGCACCCAGCACCCTGAGCACTGAGCACCCAGCACCCTGAGCACTGAGCACCCAGCACCCTGAGTACTGAGCACCGAGCTCCCCGAGCACTGAGCACCCAGCACCCTGAGCACTGAGCACCCAGCACACTGAGCACTGAGCACCCAGCACCCTGAGTACTGAGCACCCAGCACCCTGAGCACTGAGCACCCAGCACCCTGAGTACTGAGCACCCAGCACGCTGAGTACTGAGCACTCAGCACCCTGAGCACTGAGCACCCTGCACCCTGAGTACTGAGCACCCAGCACGCTGAGTACTGAGCACCCAGCACCCTGAGCACGGAGCACCCAGCACCCTGAGCACTGAGCACCCAGCACCCTGAGTACTGAGCAGTCAGCACGCTGAGTATTGAGCACTCAGCACCCTGAGCACTGAGCACCCAGCAATCTGAGTACTGAGCACTGAGCACCCAGACCCCGAGCACTGAGGACCCAGCACCCCTAGCACTGTGCACCCAGCACCCTGAGTACTGAGAACCCAGCACCCTGAGTACTGAGCACCCAGCACCCTGAGCACTGAGCACCCAGCAGCCTGAGCACTGAGCACCCAGCATCCTGAGCACTGGGCACTGAGCACCCAGCACCCCGAGTACTAAGCACCCAGCACCCTGAGTACTGAGCACCCAGCACCCTGAGTAATGAGCACCCAGCACACCGAGCACTGAGCACCCAGCACCCTGAGCACTGAGCACCCAACACCCTGAGTACTGAGCATCAAGCACGCTGAGCACTGAGCACCCAGCACCCTGAGCACTGAGCACCCAGCACCCTGAGCACTGAGCACTCAGCACCTTGAGTACTGAGCACCGAGCACCCTGAGTACTGAGCACCCAGCACCATGAGTACTGAGCACCAAGCACCCTGAGTACTGAGTACTGAGCACCCAGCACCCTGAGCACTGAGCACCAAGCACCCTGAGTACTGAGCACTGAGCACTGACCACCCTGAGCACTGAGCACCCAGCACCCTGAGCACTGAGCACCCAGCATCCTGAGCACTGAGTACTGAGCACCCAGCACCCTGAGCACTGAGCAGCCAGCACCCTGAGCACTGAGCACCAAGCACCCTGAGTACTGAGCACCCAGCACCCCAAACACTGAGCACCGAGCACCCTGAGAACTGAGCACCGAGCACCCTGAGTACTCAGCACCCAGCACCATGAGTACTGAGCCCCGAGCACCCAGAGTACTGAGCAACCTGAGTACTGAGCACCCAGTACCCCGAGAATGAGCACCCAGCACCATGAGTACTGAGCACCGAGCACCCTGAGCACTGAGCACGGAGCACCCCAAGGACTGAGCACCCAGCACCCTGAGCACTGAGCACCCAGCACCCTGTGTACTGAGCACTGAGCAAACTGAGTACTGAGCACCCAGCACCCTGAGTACTGAGCACCCAGGACCCTGAGCACTGAGCACCGAGCACCCCGAGCACTGAGCACCCAGCACCCTGAGCACTCAGCACCCATCACCCCGATCACTGAGCACCCAGCACCCTGAGCACTGAGCACCCAGCACCCTGAGCACTGAGCACCCAGCACCCAGAGCACTGAGCACCCAGCACCCTGAGCACTGAGCACCCAGTACCCTGAGTACTGAGCACCCAGCACCCTGAGTACTGAGCACCCAGACCCCGAGCACTGAGGACCCAGCGCCCCTAGCACTGTGCACCCAGCACCCTGAGTACTGAGAACCCAGCACCCTGAGTACTGAGCACCCAGCACCCTGAGCACTGAGCACCCAGCAGCCCGAGCACTGAGCACCCAGCATCCTGAGCACTGGGCACTGAGCACCCAGCACCCCGAGTACTAAGCACCCAGCACCCTGAGTACTGAGCACCCAGCACCCTGAGTAATGAGCACCCAGCACCCCGAGCACTGAGCACCCAGCACCCTGAGCACTGAGCACCCAACACCCTGAGTACTGAGCATCAAGCACGCTGAGCACTGAGCACCCAGCACCCTGAGCACTGAGCACCCAGCAACCTGAGCACTGAGCACTCAGCACCTTGAGTACTGAGCACCGAGCAACCCGAGCACTGAGCACCGGGTAACCCGAGCACTGAGCACCCAGCACCCTGAGTACTGAGCACCAAGCACCCTGAGTACTGAGCACTGAGCACTGACCACCCTGAGCACTGAGCACCCAGCACCCTGAGCACTGAGAACCCAGCATCCTGAGCACTGAGTACTGAGCACCCAGCACCCTGAGCACTGAGCAGCCAGCACCCTGAGCACTGAGCACCAAGCACCCTGAGTACTGAGCACCCAGCACCCCAAACACTGAGCACCGAGCACCCTGAGAACTGAGCACCGAGCACCCTGAGTACTGAGCACCCAGCACCATGAGTACTGAGCCCCGAGCACGCAGAGTACTGAGCAACCTGAGTACTGAGCATCCAGTACCCCGAGAATGAGCACCCAGCACCATGAGTACTGAGCACCGAGCACCCTGAGCACTGAGCACCCAGCACCCTGAGTACTGAGCACCAAGCACCCTGAGTTCTGAGCACCCAGCACCCTGAGTACTGAGCACCCAGCACCATGAGTACTGAGCCCCGAGCACCCAGAGTACTGAGCAACCTGAGTACTGAGCACCCAGTACCCCGAGAATGAGCACCCAGCACCATGAGTACTGAGCACCGAGCACCCTGAGTTCTGAGCACCCAGCACCCTGAGGACTGAGCACACAGAGTACTGAGCAACCAGCACCGTGAGCACTGAGCACCCAGCACCCCGAGCACTGAGCACCCAGCACCCCGACCACTGAGCACTGAGCACCCTGAGCACTGAGGACCCAGCACCCCGAGCACTGAGCACCCAGCACCCTGAGTACTGAGCACCCAGCACCCTGAGCACTGAGGACCCAGCATCCCGAGCACTGAGCACCCAGCACGCTGAGTACTGAGCACTGAGCACCCAGCACCCTGAGTACTGAGCACCCAGCACCCTGAGTACTGAGCACCCAGCACCCCAAGCACTGAGCACTGAGCAACCTGAGTACTGAGCACTGAGCACCCTTAGTACTGAGCACCGAGCACCCTGAGTACTGAGCACCCAGCACCCCGAGCACTGAGCACTGAGCAACCTGAGTGCTGAGCAACAAGCACCCCGAGTACTGAGCACTGAGCACCCTGAGTACTGAGCACCCAGCACCCTGAGCACTGAGCACCCAGCACCCTGAGTACTGAGCACTGAGAACCCTGAGTACTGAACACCGAGCACCCTGAGTACTGAGCACCCAGCACCCTGATCACTGAGCACGGAGCACCCCGAGGACTGAGCACCCAGCACCCTGAGCACTGAGCACCCAGCACCTTGAGTACTGAGCACCGAGCACCCCGAGCACTGAGCACCCAGCACCCTGAGTACTGAGCACCCAGCATCCTGAGCACTGAGCACGGAGCACCCCGAGGACTGAGCACCCAGCACCCTGAGCACTGAGCACCCAGCACCTTTAGTACTGAGCACCGAGCACCCCGAGCACTGAGCACCCAGGACCCTGAGCACTGAGCACCCAGCACCCCGAGAACTGAGCACCCAGCACCCTGAGTACTGAGCACCCAGCACCCTGAGTACTGAGCACCCAGCACCCTGCGCACTGAGCACTGAGCACCTAGCACCTTGAGCACTGAGCACTGACCACCCAGCACCCCGAGCACTGAGCACCCAGCACCCCGAGCACTGAGCACCCAGCGCCTTGAGCACTGAGCACCCAGCACCCTGAGCACTGAGCACCCAGTCCCCTGAGTACTGAGCACCCAGCACCATGAGTACTGAGCACCCAGCACCCTGAGTACTGAGCAGTCAGCACCCTGAGTACTGAGCACCGAGCACCCCGAGCACTGAGCACCCAGCACCCTGAGCACTGAGCACCCTGAGGACTGAGCACCCAGCACCCTGAGCACTGAGCACCCAGCACCCTGAGTACGGAGCACCGATCACCCTGAGCACTGAGCACCCAGCACCCCGAGCACTGAGCACCCAGCACCCTGAGTACTGAGCACCCAGCACCCTGAGCACTGGGCACCCAGCACCCTGAGTACTGAGCACCCTGAGTACTGAGCACCGATCACCCTGAGCACTGAGCACCCAGCACCCTGAGTACTGAGCACCCAGCACCCTGAGCACTGAGCACCCAGCACCCTGAGTACTGAGCACCCAGCACCCTGAATACTGAGCACCCAGCACCCTGACTACTGAGTACCCAGCACCCTGCGCACTGAGCACCCAGCACCCTGAGTACTGAGCACCGAGCACCCTGAGTACTGAGCACCCAGCACCCTGTGTACTGAGCACCCACCACCCTGAGCACTGAGCACCCAGCATCCTGAGTACTGAGCACCCAGCACCCTGAGTACTGAGCACCCAGCACCCAGAGCACTGAGCACCCAGCACCCTGAGCACTCAGCACCCAGGACCCC
The DNA here is from genome assembly GCF_018167655.1 of Microtus oregoni. Lineage (NCBI taxonomy): Eukaryota > Metazoa > Chordata > Mammalia > Rodentia > Cricetidae > Microtus > Microtus oregoni. The sequence continues at coordinate 13,917 of NW_024543417.1, forward strand.
GAGCACTGAGTATTGAGCACCCAGCACCCTGAGTACTGAGCACGCAGCAGGCTGAGTACTGAGCACCCAGCACCCCGAGAACTGAGCACCCAGCACCATGAGTACTGAGCACCCAGCACCCTGAGTACTGAGCACTCAGCACCCTGAGTACTGAGCACCGAGCACCCCGAGCATTGAGCACCCATCACCCTGAGCACTGAGCACCCTGAGGACTGAGCACCCAGCACCCTGATCACTGAGCACGGAGCACCCCGAGGACTGAGCACCCAGCACCCTGAGCACTGAGCAACCAGCACCTTGAGTACTGAGCACCGAGCACCCCGAGCACTGAGCACCCAGCACCCTGAGTACTGAGCACCCAGCACCCTGAGCACTGAGCACGGAGCACCCCGAGGACTGAGCACCCAGCACCCTGAGCACTGAGCACCCAGCACCTTGAGTACTGAGCACCGAGCACCCCGAGCACTGAGCACCCAGCACCCTGAGTACTGAGCACCCAGCACCCTGAGCACTGAGCACCCAGCACCCCGAGCACTGAGCACCCAGCACCCAGAGCACTGAGCACCCAGCACCCTGAGCAATGAGCACCCAGCACCCTGAGTACTGAGCACCCAGCACCCTGAGTACTGAGCACCCAGACCCCGAGCACTGAGGACCCATCACCCCTAGCACTGAGCACCCAGCATTCTGAGCACTGAGCACTCAGCAGCCCGAGCACTGAGCACCCAGCATCCTGAGCACTGAGTACTGAGCACCCAGCACCCTGAGCACTGAGCACCCAGCACCCTGAGCACTGAGCACCCAGCACCCTGAGTACTGAGCACCCAGCACCCCAAGCACTGAGCACCGAGCACCCTGAGTACTGAGCACCCAGCACGCTGAGCACTGAGCACCCAGCACCCCGAGTACTGAGCACCCAGCACCCTGAGTACTGAGCACTCAGCACCCTGAGTACTGAGCACCGAGCACCCCGAGCACTGAGCACCCAGCACCCTGAGCACTGAGCAACCTGAGGACTGAGCACCCAGCACCCTGAGCACTGAGCACCCAGCACCCTGAGTACTGAGCACCGATCACCCTGAGCACTGAGCACCCAGCACCCCGACCACTGAGCACCCAGCAGCCTGAGCACTGAGCACCCAGCACACTGAGCACTGAGCACCCAGCACCCTGAGTACTGAGCACCCAGCACACCGAGCACTGAGCACCCAGCACCCCGAGCACTGAGCACCCAGCACCCCGAGCACTGAGCACCCAGCACCCTGAGCACTGAGCACCCAGCACCCTGAGCACTGAGCACCCAGCACCCTGAGTACTGAGCACCGAGCTCCCCGAGCACTGAGCACCCAGCACCCTGAGCACTGAGCACCCAGCACACTGAGCACTGAGCACCCAGCACCCTGAGTACTGAGCACCCAGCACCCTGAGCACTGAGCACCCAGCACCCTGAGTACTGAGCACCCAGCACGCTGAGTACTGAGCACTCAGCACCCTGAGCACTGAGCACCCTGCACCCTGAGTACTGAGCACCCAGCACGCTGAGTACTGAGCACCCAGCACCCTGAGCACGGAGCACCCAGCACCCTGAGCACTGAGCACCCAGCACCCTGAGTACTGAGCAGTCAGCACGCTGAGTACTGAGCACTCAGCACCCTGAGCACTGAGCACCCAGCAATCTGAGTACTGAGCACTGAGCACCCAGACCCCGAGCACTGAGGACCCAGCACCCCTAGCACTGTGCACCCAGCACCCTGAGTACTGAGAACCCAGCACCCTGAGTACTGAGCACCCAGCACCCTGAGCACTGAGCACCCAGCAGCCTGAGCACTGAGCACCCAGCATCCTGAGCACTGGGCACTGAGCACCCAGCACCCCGAGTACTAAGCACCCAGCACCCTGAGTACTGAGCACCCAGCACCCTGAGTAATGAGCACCCAGCACACCGAGCACTGAGCACCCAGCACCCTGAGCACTGAGCACCCAACACCCTGAGTACTGAGCATCAAGCACGCTGAGCACTGAGCACCCAGCACCCTGAGCACTGAGCACCCAGCACCCTGAGCACTGAACACTCAGCACCTTGAGTACTGAGCACCGAGCACCCTGAGTACTGAGCACCCAGCACCATGAGTACTGAGCACCAAGCACCCTGAGTACTGAGTACTGAGCACACAGCACCCTGAGCACTGAGCACCAAGCACCCTGAGTACTGAGCACTGAGCACTGACCACCCTGAGCACTGAGCACCCAGCACCCTGAGCACTGAGCACCCAGCATCCTGAGCACTGAGTACTGAGCACCCAGCACCCTGAGCACTGAGCAGCCAGCACCCTGAGCACTGAGCACCAAGCACCCTGAGTACTGAGCACCCAGCACCCCAAACACTGAGCACCGAGCACCCTGAGAACTGAGCACCGAGCACCCTGAGTACTCAGCACCCAGCACCATGAGTACTGAGCCCCGAGCACCCAGAGTACTGAGCAACCTGAGTACTGAGCACCCAGTACCCCGAGAATGAGCACCCAGCACCATGAGTACTGAGCACCGAGCACCCTGAGCACTGAGCACCCAGCACCCTGAGTACTGAGCACCAAGCACCCTGAGTTCTGAGCACCCAGCACCCTGAGTACTGAGCACGCAGCACCATGAGTACTGAGCCCCGAGCACCCAGAGTACTGAGCAACCTGAGTACTGAGCACCCAGTACCCCGAGAATGAGCACCCAGCACCATGAGTACTGAGCACCGAGCACCCTGAGTTCTGTGCACCCAGCACCCTGAGCACTGAGCACACAGAGTACTGAGCAACCAGCACCGTGAGCACTGAGCACCCAGCACCCCGAGCACTGAGCACCCAGCACCCGACCACTGAGCACTGAGCACCCTGAGCACTGAGGACCCAGCACCCCGAGCACTGAGCACCCAGCACCCTGAGTACTGAGCACCCAGCACCCTGAGCACTGAGGACCCAGCATCCAGAGCACTGAGCACCCAGCACGCTGAGTACTGAGCACTGAGCACCCAGCACCCTGAGTACTGAGCACCCAGCACCCTGAGTACTGAGCACCCAGCACCCCAAGCACTGAGCACTGAGCAACCTGAGTACTGAGCACTGAGCACCCTTAGTACTGAGCACCGAGCACCCTGAGTACTGAGCACCCAGCACCCCGAGCACTGAGCACTGAGCAACCTGAGTGCTGAGCAACAAGCACCCCGAGTACTGAGCACTGAGCACCCTGAGTACTGAGCACCCAGCACCCTGAGCACTGAGCACCCAGCACCCTGAGTACTGAGCACTGAGAACCCTGAGTACTGAACACCGAGCACCCTGAGTACTGAGCACCCAGCACCCTGAGCACCGAGCACGGAGCACCCCAAGGACTGAGCACCCAGCACCCTGAGCACTGAGCACCCAGCACCCTGTGTACTGAGCACTGAGCAAACTGAGTACTGAGCACCCAGCACCCTGAGTACTGAGCACCCAGGACCCTGAGCACTGAGCACCGAGCACCCCGAGCACTGAGCACCCAGCACCCTGAGCACTCAGCACCCATCACCCCGATCACTGAGCACCCAGCACCCTGAGCACTGAGCACCCAGCACCCTGAGCACTGAGCACCCAGCACCCAGAGCACTGAGCACCCAGCACCCTGAGCACTGAGCACCCAGTACCCTGAGTACTGAGCACCCAGCACCCTGAGTACTGAGCACCCAGACCCCGAGCACTGAGGACCCAGCGCCCCTAGCACTGTGCACCCAGCACCCTGAGTACTGAGAACCCAGCACCCTGAGTACTGAGCACCCAGCACCCTGAGCACTGAGCACCCAGCAGCCCGAGCACTGAGCACCCAGCATCCTGAGCACTGGGCACTGAGCACCCAGCACCCCGAGTACTAAGCACCCAGCACCCTGAGTACTGAGCACCCAGCACCCTGAGTAATGAGCACCCAGCACCCCGAGCACTGAGCACCCAGCACCCTGAGCACTGAGCACCCAACACCCTGAGTACTGAGCATCAAGCACGCTGAGCACTGAGCACCCAGCACCCTGAGCACTGAGCACCCAGCAACCTGAGCACTGAGCACTCAGCACCTTGAGTACTGAGCACCGAGCAACCCGAGCACTGAGCACCGGGTAACCCGAGCACTGAGCACCCAGCACCCTGAGTACTGAGCACCAAGCACCCTGAGTACTGAGCACTGAGCACTGACCACCCTGAGCACTGAGCACCCAGCACCCTGAGCACTGAGAACCCAGCATCCTGAGCACTGAGTACTGAGCACCCAGCACCCTGAGCACTGAGCAGCCAGCACCCTGAGCACTGAGCACCAAGCACCCTGAGTACTGAGCACCCAGCACCCCAAACACTGAGCACCGAGCACCCTGAGAACTGAGCACCGAGCACCCTGAGTACTGAGCACCCAGCACCATGAGTACTGAGCCCCGAGCACGCAGAGTACTGAGCAACCTGAGTACTGAGCACCCAGTACCCCGAGAATGAGCACCCAGCACCATGAGTACTGAGCACCGAGCACCCTGAGCACTGAGCACCCAGCACCCTGAGTACTGAGCACCAAGCACCCTGAGTTCTGAGCACCCAGCACCCTGAGTACTGAGCACCCAGCACCATGAGTACTGAGCCCCGAGCACCCAGAGTACTGAGCAACCTGAGTACTGAGCACCCAGTACCCCGAGAATGAGCACCCAGCACCATGAGTACTGAGCACCGAGCACCCTGAGTTCTGAGCACCCAGCACCCTGAGGACTGAGCACACAGAGTACTGAGCAACCAGCACCGTGAGCACTGAGCACCCAGCACCCCGAGCACTGAGCACCCAGCACCCCGACCACTGAGCACTGAGCACCCTGAGCACTGAGGACCCAGCACCCCGAGCACTGAGCACCCAGCACCCTGAGTACTGAGCACCCAGCACCCTGAGCACTGAGGACCCAGCATCCCGAGCACTGAGCACCCAGCACGCTGAGTACTGAGCACTGAGCACCCAGCACCCTGAGTACTGAGCACCCAGCACCCTGAGTACTGAGCACCCAGCACCCCAAGCACTGAGCACTGAGCAACCTGAGTACTGAGCACTGAGCACCCTTAGTACTGAGCACCGAGCACCCTGAGTACTGAGCACCCAGCACCCCGAGCACTGAGCACTGAGCAACCTGAGTGCTGAGCAACAAGCACCCCGAGTACTGAGCACTGAGCACCCTGAGTACTGAGCACCCAGCACCCTGAGCACTGAGCACCCAGCACCCTGAGTACTGAGCACTGAGAACCCTGAGTACTGAACACCGAGCACCCTGAGTACTGAGCACCCAGCACCCTGATCACTGAGCACGGAGCACCCCGAGGACTGAGCACCCAGCACCCTGAGCACTGAGCACCCAGCACCTTGAGTACTGAGCACCGAGCACCCCGAGCACTGAGCACCCAGCACCCTGAGTACTGAGCACCCAGCATCCTGAGCACTGAGCACGGAGCACCCCGAGGACTGAGCACCCAGCACCCTGAGCACTGAGCACCCAGCACCTTTAGTACTGAGCACCGAGCACCCCGAGCACTGAGCACCCAGGACCCTGAGCACTGAGCACCCAGCACCCCGAGAACTGAGCACCCAGCACCCTGAGTACTGAGCACCCAGCACCCTGAGTACTGAGCACCCAGCACCCTGCGCACTGAGCACTGAGCACCTAGCACCTTGAGCACTGAGCACTGACCACCCAGCACCCCGAGCACTGAGCACCCAGCACCCCGAGCACTGAGCACCCAGCGCCTTGAGCACTGAGCACCCAGCACCCTGAGCACTGAGCACCCAGTCCCCTGAGTACTGAGCACCCAGCACCATGAGTACTGAGCACCCAGCACCCTGAGTACTGAGCAGTCAGCACCCTGAGTACTGAGCACCGAGCACCCCGAGCACTGAGCACCCAGCACCCTGAGCACTGAGCACCCTGAGGACTGAGCACCCAGCACCCTGAGCACTGAGCACCCAGCACCCTGAGTACGGAGCACCGATCACCCTGAGCACTGAGCACCCAGCACCCCGAGCACTGAGCACCCAGCACCCTGAGTACTGAGCACCCAGCACCCTGAGCACTGGGCACCCAGCACCCTGAGTACTGAGCACCCTGAGTACTGAGCACCGATCACCCTGAGCACTGAGCACCCAGCACCCTGAGTACTGAGCACCCAGCACCCTGAGCACTGAGCACCCAGCACCCTGAGTACTGAGCACCCAGCACCCTGAATACTGAGCACCCAGCACCCTGACTACTGAGTACCCAGCACCCTGCGCACTGAGCACCCAGCACCCTGAGTACTGAGCACCGAGCACCCTGAGTACTGAGCACCCAGCACCCTGAGTACTGAGCACCCACCACCCTGAGCACTGAGCACCCAGCATCCTGAGTACTGAGCACCCAGCACCCTGAGTACTGAGCACCCAGCACCCAGAGCACTGAGCACCCAGCACCCTGAGCACTCAGCACCCAGGACCCCGAGCACTGAGTATTGAGCACCCAGCACCCTGAGTACTGAGCACGCAGCAGGCTGAGTACTGAGCACCCAGCACCCCGAGAACTGAGCACCCAGCACCATGAGTACTGAGCACCCAGCACCCTGAGTACTGAGCACTCAGCACCCTGAGTACTGAGCACCGAGCACCCCGAGCATTGAGCACCCATCACCCTGAGCACTGAGCACCCTGAGGACTGAGCACCCAGCACACTGAGCACTGAGCACCCAGCACCCTGAGTACTGAGCACCGATCACCCTGAGCACTGAGCACCCAGCACCCCGAGCACTGAGCACCCAGCACCCTGAGCACTGAGCACCCAGCACCCTGAGTACTGAGCACCCAGGACCCTGAGCACTGAGCACCGAGCACCCCGAGCACTGAGCACCCAGCACCCTGAGCACTCAGCAACCAGCACCCCTAGCACTGAGCACCCAGCACCATGAGTACTGAGCCCCGAGCACCCAGAGTACTGAGCAACCTGAGTACTGAGCACCCAGTACCCCGAGAATGAGCACCCAGCACCATGAGTACTGAGCACCGAGCACCCTGAGTTCTGAGCACCCAGCACCCTGAGGACTGAGCACACAGAGTACTGAGCAACCAGCACCGTGAGCACTGAGCACCCAGCACCCCGAGCACTGAGCACCCAGCACCCCGACCACTGAGCACTGAGCACCCTGAGCACTGAGGACCCAGCACCCCGAGCACTGAGCACCCAGCACCCTGAGTACTGAGCACCCAGCACCCTGAGCACTGAGGACCCAGCATCCCGAGCACTGAGCACCCAGCACGCTGAGTACTGAGCACTGAGCACCCAGCACCCTGAGTACTGAGCACCCAGCACCCTGAGTACTGAGCACCCAGCACCCCAAGCACTGAGCACTGAGCAACCTGAGTACTGAGCACTGAGCACCCTTAGTACTGAGCACCGAGCACCCTGAGTACTGAGCACCCAGCACCCCGAGCACTGAGCACTGAGCAACCTGAGTGCTGAGCAACAAGCACCCCGAGTACTGAGCACTGAGCACCCTGAGTACTGAGCACCCAGCACCCTGAGCACTGAGCACCCAGCACCCTGAGTACTGAGCACTGAGAACCCTGAGTACTGAACACCGAGCACCCTGAGTACTGAGCACCCAGCACCCTGATCACTGAGCACGGAGCACCCCGAGGACTGAGCACCCAGCACCCTGAGCACTGAGCACCCAGCACCTTGAGTACTGAGCACCGAGCACCCCGAGCACTGAGCACCCAGCACCCTGAGTACTGAGCACCCAGCATCCTGAGCACTGAGCACGGAGCACCCCGAGGACTGAGCACCCAGCACCCTGAGCACTGAGCACCCAGCACCTTTAGTACTGAGCACCGAGCACCCCGAGAACTGAGCACCCAGGACCCTGAGCACTGAGCACCCAGCACCCCGAGAACTGAGCACCCAGCACCCTGAGTACTGAGCACCCAGCACCCTGAGTACTGAGCACCCAGCACCCTGCGCACTGAGCACTGAGCACCTAGCACCTTGAGCACTGAGCACTGACCACCCAGCACCCCGAGCACTGAGCACCCAGCACCCCGAGCACTGAGCACCCAGCGCCTTGAGCACTGAGCACCCAGCACCCTGAGCACTGAGCACCCAGTCCCCTGAGTACTGAGCACCCAGCACCATGAGTACTGAGCACCCAGCACCCTGAGTACTGAGCAGTCAGCACCCTGAGTACTGAGCACCGAGCACCCCGAGCACTGAGCACCCAGCACCCTGAGCACTGAGCACCCTGAGGACTGAGCACCCAGCACCCTGAGCACTGAGCACCCAGCACCCTGAGTACGGAGCACCGATCACCCTGAGCACTGAGCACCCAGCACCCCGAGCACTGAGCACCCAGCACCCTGAGTACTGAGCACCCAGCACCCTGAGCACTGGGCACCCAGCACCCTGAGTACTGAGCACCCTGAGTACTGAGCACCGATCACCCTGAGCACTGAGCACCCAGCACCCTGAGTACTGAGCACCCAGCACCCTGAGCACTGAGCACCCAGCACCCTGAGTACTGAGCACCCAGCACCCTGAATACTGAGCACCCAGCACCCTGACTACTGAGTACCCAGCACCCTGCGCACTGAGCACCCAGCACCCTGAGTACTGAGCACCGAGCACCCTGAGTACTGAGCACCCAGCACCCTGAGTACTGAGCACCCACCACCCTGAGCACTGAGCACCCAGCATCCTGAGTACTGAGCACCCAGCACCCTGAGTACTGAGCACCCAGCACCCAGAGCACTGAGCACCCAGCACCCTGAGCACTCAGCACCCAGGACCCCGAGCACTGAGTATTGAGCACCCAGCACCCTGAGTACTGAGCACGCAGCAGGCTGAGTACTGAGCACCCAGCACCCCGAGAACTGAGCACCCAGCACCATGAGTACTGAGCACCCAGCACCCTGAGTACTGAGCACTCAGCACCCTGAGTACTGAGCACCGAGCACCCCGAGCATTGAGCACCCATCACCCTGAGCACTGAGCACCCTGAGGACTGAGCACCCAGCACACTGAGCACTGAGCACCCAGCACCCTGAGTACTGAGCACCGATCACCCTGAGCACTGAGCACCCAGCACCCCGAGCACTGAGCACCCAGCACCCTGAGCACTGAGCACCCAGCACCCTGAGTACTGAGCACCCAGGACCCTGAGCACTGAGCACCGAGCACCCCGAGCACTGAGCACCCAGCACCCTGAGCACTCAGCAACCAGCACCCCTAGCACTGAGCACCCAGCACCATGAGTACTGAGCCCCGAGCACCCAGAGTACTGAGCAACCTGAGTACTGAGCACCCAGTACCCCGAGAATGAGCACCCAGCACCATGAGTACTGAGCACCGAGCACCCTGAGTTCTGAGCACCCAGCACCCTGAGGACTGAGCACACAGAGTACTGAGCAACCAGCACCGTGAGCACTGAGCACCCAGCACCCCGAGCACTGAGCACCCAGCACCCCGACCACTGAGCACTGAGCACCCTGAGCACTGAGGACCCAGCACCCCGAGCACTGAGCACCCAGCACCCTGAGTACTGAGCACCCAGCACCCTGAGCACTGAGGACCCAGCATCCCGAGCACTGAGCACCCAGCACGCTGAGTACTGAGCACTGAGCACCCAGCACCCTGAGTACTGAGCACCCAGCACCCTGAGTACTGAGCACCCAGCACCCCAAGCACTGAGCACTGAGCAACCTGAGTACTGAGCACTGAGCACCCTTAGTACTGAGCACCGAGCACCCTGAGTACTGAGCACCCAGCACCCCGAGCACTGAGCACTGAGCAACCTGAGTGCTGAGCAACAAGCACCCCGAGTACTGAGCACTGAGCACCCTGAGTACTGAGCACCCAGCACCCTGAGCACTGAGCACCCAGCACCCTGAGTACTGAGCACTGAGAACCCTGAGTACTGAACACCGAGCACCCTGAGTACTGAGCACCCAGCACCCTGATCACTGAGCACGGAGCACCCCGAGGACTGAGCACCCAGCACCCTGAGCACTGAGCACCCAGCACCTTGAGTACTGAGCACCGAGCACCCCGAGCACTGAGCACCCAGCACCCTGAGTACTGAGCACCCAGCATCCTGAGCACTGAGCACGGAGCACCCCGAGGACTGAGCACCCAGCACCCTGAGCACTGAGCACCCAGCACCTTTAGTACTGAGCACCGAGCACCCCGAGAACTGAGCACCCAGGACCCTGAGCACTGAGCACCCAGCACCCCGAGAACTGAGCACCCAGCACCCTGAGTACTGAGCACCCAGCACCCTGAGTACTGAGCACCCAGCACCCTGCGCACTGAGCACTGAGCACCTAGCACCTTGAGCACTGAGCACTGACCACCCAGCACCCCGAGCACTGAGCACCCAGCACCCCGAGCACTGAGCACCCAGCGCCTTGAGCACTGAGCACCCAGCACCCTGAGCACTGAGCACCCAGTCCCCTGAGTACTGAGCACCCAGCACCATGAGTACTGAGCACCCAGCACCCTGAGTACTGAGCAGTCAGCACCCTGAGTACTGAGCACCGAGCACCCCGAGCACTGAGCACCCAGCACCCTGAGCACTGAGCACCCTGAGGACTGAGCACCCAGCACCCTGAGCACTGAGCACCCAGCACCCTGAGTACGGAGCACCGATCACCCTGAGCACTGAGCACCCAGCACCCCGAGCACTGAGCACCCAGCACCCTGAGTACTGAGCACCCAGCACCCTGAGCACTGGGCACCCAGCACCCTGAGTACTGAGCACCCTGAGTACTGAGCACCGATCACCCTGAGCACTGAGCACCCAGCACCCTGAGTACTGAGCACCCAGCACCCTGAGCACTGAGCACCCAGCACCCTGAGTACTGAGCACCCAGCACCCTGAATACTGAGCACCCAGCACCCTGACTACTGAGTACCCAGCACCCTGCGCACTGAGCACCCAGCACCCTGAGTACTGAGCACCGAGCACCCTGAGTACTGAGCACCCAGCACCCTGAGTACTGAGCACCCACCACCCTGAGCACTGAGCACCCAGCATCCTGAGTACTGAGCACCCAGCACCCTGAGTACTGAGCACCCAGCACCCAGAGCACTGAGCACCCAGCACCCTGAGCACTCAGCACCCAGGACCCCGAGCACTGAGTATTGAGCACCCAGCACCCTGAGTACTGAGCACGCAGCAGGCTGAGTACTGAGCACCCAGCACCCCGAGAACTGAGCACCCAGCACCATGAGTACTGAGCACCCAGCACCCTGAGTACTGAGCACTCAGCACCCTGAGTACTGAGCACCGAGCACCCCGAGCATTGAGCACCCATCACCCTGAGCACTGAGCACCCTGAGGACTGAGCACCCAGCACACTGAGCACTGAGCACCCAGCACCCTGAGTACTGAGCACCGATCACCCTGAGCACTGAGCACCCAGCACCCCGAGCACTGAGCACCCAGCACCCTGAGCACTGAGCACCCAGCACCCTGAGTACTGAGCACCCAGGACCCTGAGCACTGAGCACCGAGCACCCCGAGCACTGAGCACCCAGCACCCTGAGCACTCAGCAACCAGCACCCCTAGCACTGAGCACCCAGCACCCTGAGCACTGAGCACCCAGCACCCTGAGCACGGAGCACCCCGAGGACTGAGCACCCAGCACCCTGAGCACTGAGCACACAGCACCTTGAGTACTGAGCACCGAGCACCTCGAGCACTAAGCACCCAGCACCCTGAGTACTGAGCACCCAGCACCCTGAGCACTGAGCACCCAGCACCCTGAGCACTGAGCACCCAGCACCCAGAGCACGGAGCACAAAGCACCCTGAGTACTGAGCACCCAACACCCAGAGTACTGAGCACCCAGCACCCTGAGCACTGAGCACCCAGCACCCTGAGTACTGAGCACCCAGCACCCTGAGTACTGAACACCCAGCACCCTGAGCACTGAGCACCCTGAGCACTGAGTACTGAGCAATGAGCACCCTGAGCACTGAGCACCCAGCACGCCGAGTACTGAGCACCCAGCACCCCGAGCACTGAGCACCCAGCGCCCCGAGCACTGAGCACACAGCACCCCGAGCACTGAGCACTGAGCACCCTGAGCACTGAGCACCCAGCACCCCGAGTACTGAGCACTGAGCACCCTGAGTACTGAGCACCAAGCAACCCGAGTACTGAGCACTGAGCACCCTGAGTACTGAGCACCCAGCACCCCGAGCACTGAGCACCCAGCACCCTGAGCACTGAGGACCCAGCACCCCGAGCACTGAGCACCCAGCACCCTGAGTACTGAGCACCCAGCACCCTGAGCACTGAGGACCCAGCACCCCGAGCACTGAGCACCCAGCACGCTGAGTACTGAGCACTGAGCACCCAGCACCCTGAGTACTGAGCACCCAGCACCCTGAGTACTGAGCACCCAGCACCCCAAGCACTGAGCACTGAGCAACCTGAGTACTGAGCACTGAGCACCCTTAGTACTGAGCACCGAGCACCCTGAGTACTGAGCACCCAGCACCCCGAGCACTGAGCACAGAGCACCCCGAGGACTGAGCACCCAGCACCCTGAGCACTGAGCACCCAGCACCCTGAGCACTGAGGACCCAGCACCCCGAGCACTGAGCACCCAGCACGCTGAGTACTGAGCACTGAGCACCCAGCACCCCGAGTACTGAGCACTGAGCACCCTGAGTACTGAGCACCCAGCACCCTGAGCACTGAGCACCCAGCACCCTGAGTACTGAGCACTGAGAACCCTGAGTACTGAACACTGAGAACCCTGAGTACTGAGCACCCAGCACCCTGATCACTGAGCACGGAGCACCCCGAGGACTGAGCACCCAGCACCCTGAGCACTGAGCAACCAGCACCTTGAGTACTGAGCACCGAGCACCCCGAGCACTGAGCACCCAGCACCCTGAGTACTGAGCACCCAGCACCCTGAGCACTGAGCACGGAGCACCCCGAGGACTGAGCACCCAGCACCCTGAGCACTGAGCACCCAGCACCTTGAGTACTGAGCACCGAGCACCCCGAGCACTGAGCACCCAGCACCCTGAGTACTGAGCACCCAGCACCCTGAGCACTGAGCACCCAGCACCCCGAGCACTGAGCACCCAGCACCCAGAGCACTGAGCACCCAGCACCCTGAGCAATGAGCACCCAGCACCCTGAGTACTGAGCACCCAGCACCCTGAGTACTGAGCACCCAGACCCCGAGCACTGAGGACCCATCACCCCTAGCACTGAGCACCCAGCATTCTGAGCACTGAGCACTCAGCAGCCCGAGCACTGAGCACCCAGCATCCTGAGCACTGAGTACTGAGCACCCAGCACCCTGAGCACTGAGCACCCAGCACCCTGAGCACTGAGCACCCAGCACCCTGAGTAGGGAGCACCCAGCACCCCAAGCACTGAGCACCGAGCACCCTGAGTACTGAGCACCCAGCACGCTGAGCACTGAGCACCCAGCACCCCGAGTACTGAGCACCCAGCACCCTGAGTACTGAGCACTCAGCACCCTGAGTACTGAGCACCGAGCACCCCGAGCACTGAGCACCCAGCACCCTGAGCACTGAGCAACCTGAGGACTGAGCACCCAGCACCCTGAGCACTGAGCACCCAGCACCCTGAGTACTGAGCACCGATCACCCTGAGCACTGAGCACCCAGCACCCCGACCACTGAGCACCCAGCAGCCTAAGTACTGAGAACAGATCACCCTGAGTACTGAGCACCCAGCACCCTGAGTACTGAGCCCCCAGCACCCTGAGTACTGAGCACCCAGCAAGCCGAGCACTGAGCACCCAGCACCCCGAGAAAGAGCACCCAGCACCCTGACTACTGAGCACCCAGCACCCTGAGTACTGAGCACCCAGCACCCTGAGAACTGAGCACCCAGCACCCTGAGTACTGAGCACCCAGCACCCTGAGTACTTAGCACCCAGCACCCTGAGCACTGAGCACTGAGGACCCAGCACCTTGAGCACTGAGCACTGACCACCCAGCACCCCGAGCACTGAGCACCCAGCACCCCGAGCACTGAGCACCAAGTGCCCTGAGCACTGAGCACCCAGCACCCTGAGCACTGAGCACCCAGCACCCCGAGCACTGAGCACCCAGCGCCCTGAGCACTGAGCACCCAGCACCATGAGTACTGAGCACCCAGCACCCTGAGTACTGAGCACACAGCACCCTGAGTATTGAGCACCGAGCACCCCGAGCACTGAGCAACCAGCACCCTGAGCACCGATCACCCTGAGCACTGAGCACCCAGCACCCCGAGCACTGAGCACCCAGCACCCTGAGCACTGAGCACCCAGCACCCTGAGTACTGAGCACTGAGCACCCAGCACCCCGAGCACTGAGCATCCAGCACCCTGTGTACTGAGCACTGAGCACCCTGAGTACTAAGCACCCAGCACCCTGAGTACTGAGCACCCAGGACCCTGAGCACTGAGCATCGAACACCCCGAGCACTGAGCACCCAGCACCCTGAGCAATCAGCACCCATCACCCCGATCACTGAGCACCCAGCACCCTGAGCACTGAGCACCCAGCACCCTGAGCACTGAGCACCCAGCACCCAGAGCACTGAGCACCCAGCACCCTGAGCACTGAGCACCCAGCACCCTGAGTACTGAGCACCCAGCACCCTGAGTACTGAGCACCCAGACCCCGAGCACTGAGGACCCAGCACCCCTAGCACTGAGCACCCAGCACCCTGAGCACTGAGCACCCAGCAGCCCGAGCACTGAGCACCCAGCATCCTGAGCACTGAGTACTGAGCACCCAGCACCCTGAGCACTGAGCACCCAGCACCCTGAGCACTGAGCACCCAGCACCCTGAGTACTGAGCACCCAGCACCCCAAGCACTGAGCACCGAGCACCCTGAGTACTGAGCACCCAGCACGCTGAGCACTGAGCACCCAGCACCCCGAGTACTGAGCACCCAGCACCCTGACTACTGAGCACTCAGCACCCTGAGTACTGAGCACCGAGCACCCCGAGCACTGAGCACCCAGCACCCTGAGCACTGAGCAACGTGAGGACTGAGCACCCAGCACCCTGAGCACTGAGCACCCAGCACCCTGAGTACTGAGCACCGATCACCCTGAGCACTGAGCACCCAGCACCCCGAGCACTGAGCACCCCGCAGCCTAAGTACTGAGAACAGATCACCCTGAGTACTGAGCACCCAGCACCCTGAGTACTGAGCCCCCAGCACCCTGAGTACTGAGCACCCAGCAACCCGAGCACTGAGCACCCAGCACCCCGAGAATGAGCACCCAGCACCCTGAGTACTGAGAACCGAGCACCCTGAGTACTGAGCACCCAGGACCCTGAGTACTGAGCCCCCAGCACCCTGAGTACTGAGCACCCAGCACCCCGAGCACTGAGCACCCAGCACCCCGAGAATGAGCACCCAGCACCCTGAGTACTGAGCACCCAGCACCCCGAGCACGGAGCACCCAGGACCCCGAGCACTGAGTACTGAGCACCCAGCACCCTGAGTACTGAGCACCGAGCTCCCCGAGCACTGAGCACCCAGCACCCTGAGCACGGAGCACCCAGCACCCTGAGCACTGAGCACTCAGCACCCTGAGTACTGAGCACCCAGCACGCTGAATACTGAGCACTCAGCACCCTGAGCACTGAGCACCCAGCACCCTGAGTACTGAGCACTGAGCACCCAGCACCCCGAGCACTGAGCACCCAGCACCCTGTGTACTGAGCACTGAGCACCCTGAGTACTAAGCACCCAGCACCCTGAGTACTGAGCACCCAGCACCCCGAGCACTGAGCACCGAGCACCCCGAGCACTGAGCACCCAGCACCCTGAGCACTCAGCACCCATCACCCCGGTCACTGAGCACCCAGCACCCTGAGCACTGAGCACCCAGCACCCTGAGCACTGAGCACCAAGCACCCAGAGCACTGAGCACCCAGCACCCTGAGCACTGAGCATCAAGCACCCTGAGCACTGAGCACCCAGCACCCTGAGTACTGAGCATCAAGCACGCTGAGCACTGAGAACCCAGCACCCTGAGCACTGAGCACCCAGCACCCTGAGCACTGAGCACTCAGCACCCTGAGTACTGAGCACTGAGCAACCCGAGCACTGAGCACCGGGTAACCCGAGCACTGAGCACCCAGCACCCTGAGTACTGAGCACCAAGCACCCTGAGTACTGAGCACTGAGCACTGACCACCCTGAGCACTGAGCACCCAGCACCCTGAGCACTGAGCACCCAGCATCCTGAGCACTGAGTACTGAGCACCCAGCACCCTGAGCACTGAGCAGCCAGCACCCTGAGCACTGAGCACCAAGCACCCTGAGTACTGAGCACCCAGCACCCCAAACACTGAGCACCGAGCACCCTGAGAACTGAGCACCGAGCACCCTGAGTACTGAGCACCCAGCACCATGAGTACTGAGCCCCGAGCACCCAGAGTACTGAGCAACCTGAGTCCTGAGCACCCAGTACCCCGAGAATGAGCACCCAGCACCCTGAGTACTGAGCATCAAGCACCCTGAGTTCTGAGCACCCAGCACCCTGAGTACTGCGCACCCAGCACCCTGAGTTCTGAGCACCCAGCACCCTGAGCACTGAGCACACTGAGTACTGAGCAACCAGCACCCTGAGCACTGAGCACCCAGCACCCCGAGCACTGAGCACCCAGCACCCCGACCACTGAGCACTGAGCACCCTGAGCACTGAGGACCCAGCACCCCGAGCACTGAGCACCCAGCACCCTGAGTACTGAGCACCCAGCACCCTGAGCACTGAGGACCCAGCACCCCGAGCACTGAGCACCCAGCACGCTGAGTACTGAGCACTGAGCACCCAGCACCCTGAGTACTGAGCACCCAGCACCCTGAGTACTGAGCACCCAGCACCCCAAGCACTGAGCACTGAGCAACCTGAGTACTGAGCACTGAGCACCCTTAGTACTGAGCACCGAGCACCCTGAGTACTGAGCACCCAGCACCCCGAGCACTGAGCACTGAGCAACCTGAGTGCTGAGCACCCAGCACCCCGAGCACTGAGCACCCAGCACCCTGAGCACTGAGGACCCAGCACCCCGAGCACTGAGCTCCCAGCACCCTGAGTACTGAGCACCCATCACCCTGAGCACTGAGGACCCAGCACCCCGAGCACTGAGCACCCAGCACGCTGAGTACTGAGTACTGAGCACCCAGCACCCTGAGTACTGAGCACCCAGCACCCTGAGCACTGAGCACCCAGCACCCTGAGTACTGAGCACTGAGAACCCTGAGTACTGAACACTGAGCACCCTGAGTACTAAGCACCCAGCACCCTGATCACTGAGCAAGGAGCACCCCGAGGACTGAGCACCCAGCACCCTGAGCACTGAGCAACCAGCACCTTGAGTACTGAGCACCGAGCACCCCGAGCACTGAGCACCCAGCACCCTGAGTACTGAGCACCCAGCACCCTGAGCACTGAGCACGGAGCACCCCGAGGACTGAGCACTCAGCACCCTGAGCACTGAGCACCCAGCACCTTGAGTACTGAGCACCGAGCACCCCGAGCACTGAGCACCCAGCACCCTGAGTACTGAGCACCCAGCACCCTGAGCACTGAGCACCCAGCACCCTGAGCACTGAGCACCCAGCACCCCGAGAACTGAGCACCCAGCACCCTGAGTACTGAGCACCCAACACCCAGAGTACTGAGCACCCAGCACCCTGAGAACTGAGCACCCAGCACCCTGAGTACTTAGCACCCAGCACCCTGAGCACTGAGCACCCAGCACCTTGAGCACTGAGCACTGACCACCCAGCACCCCGAGCACTGAGCACCCAGCACCCCGAGCACTGAGCACCCAGCGCCCTGAGCACTGAGCACCCAGCACCATGAGCACTGAGCACCCAGCACCCCGAGCACTGAGCACCCAGCGCCCTGAGCACTGAGCACCCAGCACCATGAGTACTGAGCCCCCAGCACCCTGAGTACTGAGCACTCAGCACCCTGAGTATTGAGCACCGAGCACCCCGAGCACTGAGCACCCAGCACCCTGAGCACTGAGCACCCTGAGGACTGAGCACCCAGCACCCTGAGCACTGAGCACCCAGCACCCTGAGTACTGAGCACCGATCACCCTGAGCACTGAGCACCCAGCACCCCGAGCACTGAGCACCCAGCACCCTGAGCACTGAGTACCCAGCACCCTGAGTACTGAGCACTGAGCACCCAGCACCCCGAGCACTGAGCATCCAGCACCCTGTGTACTGAGCACTGAGCACCCTGAGTACTAAGCACCCAGCACCCTGAGTACTGAGCACCCAGGACCCTGAGCACTGAGCACCGAGCACCCCGAGCACTGACCACAAAGCACCCTGAGCACTCAGCACCCATCACCCAGATCACTGAGCACCCAGCACCCTAAGCACTGAGCACCCAGCACCCTGAGCACTGAGCACCCAGCACCCAGAGCACTGAGCACCCAGCACCCTGTGCAATGAGCACCCAGCACCCTGAGTACTGAGCACCCAGCACCCTGAGTACTGAGCACCCAGACCCCGAGCACTGAGGACCCATCACCCCTAGCACTGAGCACCCAGCATTCTGAGCACTGAGCACCCAGCAGCCCGAGCACTGAGCACCCAGCATCCTGAGCACTGAGTACTGAGCACCCAGCACCCTGAGCACTGAGCACCCAGCACCCTGAGCACTGAGCACCCAGCACCCTGAGTACTGAGCACCCAGCACCCCAAGCACTGAGCACCGAGCACCCTGAGTACTGAGCACCCAGCACGCTGAGCACTGAGCACCCAGCACCCCGAGTACTGAGCACCCAGCACCCTGAGTACTGAGCACTCAGCACCCTGAGTACTGAGCACCGAGCACCCCGAGCACTGAGCACCCAGCACCCTGAGCACTGAGCAACGTGAGGACTGAGCACCCAGCACCCTGAGCACTGAGCACCCAGCACCCTGAGTACTGAGCACCGATCACCCTGAGCACTGAGCACCCAGCACCCCGACCACTGAGCACCCAGCAGCCTAAGTACTGAGAACAGATCACCCTGAGTACTGAGCACCCAGCACCCTGAGTACTGAGCCCCCAGCAACCCGAGCACTGAGCACCCAGCACCCCGAGAATGAGCACCCAGCACCCTGAGTACTGAGAACCGAGCACCCTGAGTACTGAGCACCCAGCACCCTGAGTACTGAGCCCCCAGCACCCTGAGTACTGAGCACCCAGCACCCCGAGCACTGAGCACCCAGCACCCCGAGAATGAGCACCCAGCACCCTGACTACTGAGCACCCAGCACCCTGAGTACTGAGCACCCAGCACCCTGAGAACTGAGCACCCAGCACCCTGAGTACTGAGCACCCAGCACCCTGAGTACTTAGCACCCAGCACCCTGAGCACTGAGCACTGAGCACCCAGCACCTTGAGCACTGAGCACTGACCACCCAGCACCCCGAGCACTGAGCACCCAGCACCCCGAGCACTGAGCACCCAGTGCCCTGAGCACTGAGCACCCAGCACCCTGAGCACTGAGCACCCAGCACCCCGAGCACTGAGCACCCAGCGCCCTGAGCACTGAGCACCCAGCACCATGAGTACTGAGCACCCAGCACCCTGAGTACTGAGCACACAGCACCCTGAGTATTGAGCACCGAGCACCCCGAGCACTGAGCACCCAGCACCCTGAACACTGAGCACCCTGAGGACTGAGCACCCAGCACCCTGAGCACTGAGCACCCAGCACCCTGAGTACTGAGCACCGATCACCCTGAGCACTGAGCACCCAGCACCCCGAGCACTGAGCACCCAGCACCCTGAGCACTGAGCACCCAGCACCCTGAGTACTGAGCACTGAGCACCCAGCACCCCGAGCACTGAGCATCCAGCACCCTGTGTACTGAGCACTGAGCACCCTGAGTACTAAGCACCCAGCACCCTGAGTACTGAGCACCCAGGACCCTGAGCACTGAGCACCGAACACCCCGAGCACTGAGCACCCAGCACCCTGAGAAATCAGCATCCATCACCCCGATCACTGAGCACCCAGCACCCTGAGCACTGAGCACCCAGCACCCTGAGCACTGAGCACCCAGCACCCAGAGCACTGAGCACCCAGCACCCTGAGCACTGAGCACCCAGAACCCTGAGTACTGAGCACCCAGCACCCTGAGTACTGAGCACCCAGACCCCGAGCACTGAGGACCCAGCACCCCTAGCACTGAGCACCCAGCACCCTGAGCACTGAGCACCCAGCAGCCCAAGCACTGAGCACCCAGCATCCTGAGCACTGAGTACTGAGCACCCAGCACCCTGAGCACTGAGCACCCAGCACCCTGAGCACTGAGCACCCAGCACCCTGAGTACTGAGCACCCAGCACCCCAAGCACTGAGCACCGAGCACCCTGAGTACTCAGCACCCAGCACGCTGAGCACTGAGCACCCAGCACCCCGAGTACTGAGCACCCAGCACCCTGACTACTGAGCACTCAGCACCCTGAGTACTGAGCAACGAGCACCCCGAGCACTGAGCACCCAGCACCCTGAGCACTGAGCAACCTGAGGACTGAGCACCCAGCACCCTGAGCACTGAGCACCCAGCACCCTGAGTACTGAGCACCGATCACCCTGAGCACTGAGCACCCAGCACCCCGAGCACTGAGCACCCAGCAGCCTAAGT
The DNA here is from genome assembly GCF_018167655.1 of Microtus oregoni. Taxonomy (NCBI): domain Eukaryota; kingdom Metazoa; phylum Chordata; class Mammalia; order Rodentia; family Cricetidae; genus Microtus; species Microtus oregoni. The sequence goes on from NW_024543417.1 coordinate 34,639, forward strand.
ACTGAGAACAGATCACCCTGAGTACTGAGCACCCAGCACCCTGAGTACTGAGCCCCCAGCACCCTGAGTACTGAGCACCCAGCAACCCGAGCACTGAGCACCCAGCACCCCGAGAATGAGCACCCAGCACCCTGAGTACTGAGAACCGAGCACCCTGAGTACTGAGCACCCAGCACCCTGACTACTGAGCCCCCAGCACCCTGAGTACTGAGCACCCAGCACCCCGAGCACTGAGCACCCAGCACCCCGAGAATGAGCACCCAGCACCCTGAGTACTGAGCACCGAGCACCCCGAGCACGGAGCACCCAGGACCCCGAGCACTGAGTACTGAGCACCCAGCACCCTGAGTACTGAGCACCGAGCTCCCCGAGCACTGAGCACCCAGCACCCTGAGCACGGAGCACCCAGCACCCAGAGCACTGAGCACCCAGCACCCTGAGTACTGAGCACCCAGCACGCTGAGTACTGAGCACTCAGCACCCTGAGCACTGAGCACCCAGCACCCTGAGTACTGAGCACTGAGCACCCAGCACCCCGAGCACTGAGCACCCAGCACCCTGTGTACTGAGCACTGAGCACCCTGAGTACTAAGCACCCAGCACCCTGAGTACTGAGCACCCAGCACCCCGAGCACTGAGCACCGAGCACCCCGAGCACTGAGCACCCAGCACCCTGAGCACTCAGCACCCATCACCCCGGTCACTTAGCACCCAGCACCCTGAGCACTGAGCACCCAGCACCCTGAGCACTGAGCACCAAGCACCCAGAGCACTGAGCATCCAGCACCCTGAGCACTGAGCATCAAGCACCCTGAGCACTGAGCACCCAGCACCCTGAGTACTGAGCATCAAGCACGCTGAGCACTGAGAACCCAGCACCCTGAGCACTGAGCACCCAGCACCCTGAGCACTGAGTACTGAGCACCCAGCACCCTGAGCACTGAGCACCCAGCACCCTGAGCACTGAGCACCCAGCACCCTGAGTACTGAGCACCCAGCACCCCAAGCACTGAGCACCGAGCACCCTGAGTACTGAGCACCCAGCACGCTGAGCACTGAGCACCCAGCACCCCGAGTACTGAGCACCGAGCACCCCGAGCACTGAGCACCCAGCACCCTGAGCACTGAGCAACCTGAGGACTGAGCACCCAGCACCCTGAGCACTGAGCACCCAGCACCCTGAGTACTGAGCACCGATCACCCTGAGCACTGAGCACCCAGCACCCCGACCACTGAGCACCCAGCAGCCTAAGTACTGAGAACAGATCACCCTGAGTACTGAGCACCCAGCACCCTGAGTACTGAGCCCCCAGCACCCTGAGTACTGAGCACACAGCAACCCGAGCACTGAGCACCCAGCACCCCGAGAATGAGCACCCAGCACCCTGAGTACTGAGAACCGAGCACCCTGAGTACTGAGCACCCAGCACCCTGAGTACTGAGCCCCCAGCACCCTGAGTACTGAGCACCCAGCACCCCGAGCACTGAGCACCCAGCACCCCGAGAATGAGCACCCAGCACCCTGACTACTGAGCACCCAGCACCCTGAGTACTGAGCACCCAGCAGCCTGAGAACTGAGCACCCAGCACCCTGAGTACTGAGCACCCAGCACCCTGAGTACTTAGCACCCAGCACCCTGAGCACTGAGCACTGAGCACCCAGCACCTTGAGCACTGAGCACTGACCACCCAGCACCCCGAGCACTGAGCACCCAGCACCCCGAACACTGAGCACCCAGTGCCCTGAGCACTGAGCACCCAGCACCCTGAGCACTGAGCACCCAGCACCCCGAGCACTGAGCACCCAGCGCCCTGAGCACTGAGCACCCAGCACCATGAGTACTGAGCACCCAGCACCCTGAGTACTGAGCACACAGCACCCTGAGTATTGAGCACCGAGCACCCCGAGCACTGAGCACCCAGCACCCTGAGCACTGAGCACCCTGAGGACTGAGCACCCAGCACCCTGAGCACTGAGCACCCAGCACCCTGAGTACTGAGCACCGATCACCCTGAGCACTGAGCACCCAGCACCCCGAGCACTGAGCACCCAGCACCCTGAGCACTGAGCACCCAGCACCCTGAGTACTGAGCACTGAGCACCCAGCACCCCGAGCACTGAGAATCCAGCACCCTGTGTACTGAGCACTGAGCACCCTGAGTACTAAGCACCCAGCACCCTGAGTACTGAGCACCCAGGACCCTGAGGACTGAGCACCGAACACCCCGAGCACTGAGCACCCAGCACCCTGAGCAATCAGCACCCATCACCCCGATCACTGAGCACCCAGCACCCTGAGCACTGAGCACCCAGCACCCTGAGCACTGAGCACCCAGCACCCAGAGCACTGAGCACCCAGCACCCTGAGCACTGAGCACCCAGCACCCTGAGTACTGAGCACCCAGCACCCTGAGTACTGAGCACCCAGACCCCGAGCACTGAGGACCCAGCACCCCTAGCACTGAGCACCCAGCACCCTGAGCACTGAGCACCCAGAAGCCCGAGCACTGAGCACCCAGCATCCTGAGCACTGAGTACTGAGCACCCAGCACCCTGAGCACTGAGCACCCAGCACCCTGAGCACTGAGCACCCAGCACCCTGAGTACTGAGCACCCAGCACCCCAAGCACTGAGCACCGAGCACCCTGAGTACTGAGCACCCAGCACGCTGAGCACTGAGCACCCAGCACCCTGAGTACTGAGCACCCAGCACCCTGACTACTGAGCACTCAGCACCCTGAGTACTGAGCACCGAGCACCCCGAGCACTGAGCACAGAGCACCCTGAGCACTGAGCAACCTGAGGACTGAGCACCCAGCACCCTGAGCACTGAGCACCCAGCACCCTGAGTACTGAGCACCGATCACCCTGAGCACTGAGCACCCAGCACCCCGAGCACTGAGCACCCAGCAGCCTAAGTACTGAGAACAGATCACCCTGAGTACTGAGCACCCAGCACCCTGAGTACTGAGCCCCCAGCACCCTGAGTACTGAGCACCCAGCAACCCGAGCACTGAGCACCCAGCACCCCGAGAATGAGCACCCAGCACCCTGAGTACTGAGAACCGAGCACCCTGAGTACTGAGCACCCAGCACCCTGAGTACTGAGCCCCCAGCACCCTGAGTACTGAGCACCCAGCAACCCGAGCACTGAGTACCCAGCACCCCGAGAATGAGCACCCAGCACCCTGAGTACTGAGCACCCAGCACCCCGAGCACGGAGCACCCAGGACCCCGAGCACTGAGTACTGAGCACCCAGCACCCTGAGTACTGAGCACCGAGCTCCCCGAGCACTGAGCACCCAGCACCCTGAGCACGGAGCACCCAGCACCCAGAGCACTGAGCACCCAGCACCCTGAGTACTGAGCACCCAGCACGCTGAGTACTGAGCACTCAGCACCCTGAGCACTGAGCACCCAGCACCCTGAGTACTGAGCACTGAGCACCCAGCACCCCGAGCACTGAGCACCCAGCACCCTGTGTACTGAGCACTGAGCACCCTGAGTACTAAGCACCCAGCACCCTGAGTACTGAGCACCCAGCACCCCGAGCACTGAGCACCGAGCACCCCGAGCACTGAGCACCCAGCACCCTGAGCACTCAGCACCCATCACCCCGGTCACTGAGCACCCAGCACCCTGAGCACTGAGCACCCAGCACCCTGAGCACTGAGCACCAAGCACCCAGAGCACTGAGCACCCAGCACCCTGAGCACTGAGCATCAAGCACCCTGAGCACTGAGCACCCAGCACCCTGAGTACTGAGCATCAAGCACGCTGAGCACTGAGAACCCAGCACCCTGAGCACTGAGCACCCAGCACCCTGAGCACTGAGCACTCAGCACCCTGAGTACTGAGCACTGAGCAACCCGAGCACTGAGCACCGGGTAACCCGAGCACTGAGCACCCAGCACCCTGAGTACTGAGCACCCAGCACCCTGAGTACTGAGCACCCAGCACCCGAGCACTGAGCACCGAGCACCCCGAGCACTAAGCACCCAGCACCCTGAGCACTCAGCACCCATCACCCCGGTCACTGAGAACCCAGCACCCTGAGCACTGAGCACCCAGCACCCTGAGCACTGAGCACCCAGCATCCTGAGCACTGAGTACTGAGCACCCAGCACCCTGAGCACTGAGCAGCCAGCACCCTGAGCACTGAGCAACAAGCACCCTGAGTACTGAGCACCCAGCACCCCAAACACTGAGCACCAAGCACCCTGAGAACTGAGCACCGAGCACCCTGAGTACTGAGCACCCAGCACCATGAGTACTGAGCCCCGAGCACCCAGAGTACTGAGCAACCTGAGTCCTGAGCACCCAGTAACCCGAGAATGAGCACCCAGCACCCTGAGTACTGAGCATCAAGCACCCTGAGTTCTGAGCACCCAGCACCCTGAGTACTGCGCACCCAGCACCCTGAGTTCTGAGCACCCAGCACCCTGAGCACTGAGCACACTGAGTACTGAGCAACCAGCACCCTGAGCACTGAGCACCCAGCACCCCGAGCACTGAGCACCCAGCACCCCGACCACTGAGCACTGAGCACCCTGAGCACTGAGGACCCAGCACCCCGAGCACTGAGCACCCAGCACCCTGAGTACTGAGCACCCAGCACCCTGAGCACTGAGGACCCAGCACCCCGAGCACTGAGCACCCAGCACGCTGAGTACTGAGCACTGAGCACCCAGCACCCTGAGTACTGAGCACCCAGCATCCTGAGTACTGAGCACCCAGCACCCCAAGCACTGAGCACTGAGCAACCTGAGTACTGAGCACTGAGCACCCTTAGTACTGAGCACCGAGCACCCTGAGTACTGAGCACCCAGCACCCCGAGCACTGAGCACTGAGCAACCTGAGTGCTGAGCAACAAGCACCCCGAGTACTGAGCACTGAGCACCCTGAGTACTGAGCACCCAGCACCCTGAGCACTGAGCACCCAGCACCCTGAGTACTGAGCACTAAGAACCCTGAGTACTGAACACCGAGCACCCTGAGTACTGAGCACCCAGCACGGTGATCACTGAGCACGGAGCACCCCGAGGACTGAGCACCCGGCACCCTGAGCACTGAGCACCCAGCACCTTGAGTACTGAGCACCGAGCACCCCGAGCACTGAGCACCCAGCACCCTGAGTAATGAGCACCCAGCACCCTGAGCACTGAGCACGGAGCACCCCGAGGACTGAGCACCCAGCACCCTGAGCACTGAGCACCCAGCACCTTGAGTACTGAGCACCGAGCACCCCGAGCACTGAGCACCCAGCACCCTGAGTACTGAGCACCCAGCACCCTGAGCACTGAGCACCCAGCACCCTGAGCACTAAGCACCCAGCACCACGAGAACTGAGCACCCAGCACCCTGAGTACTGAGCACCCAGCACCCTGAGTACTGAGCACCCAGCACCCTGAGCACTGAGCACTGAACACCCAGCACCTTGAGCACTGTGCACTGACCACCCAGCACCCCGAGCACTGAGCACCCAGCACCCCGAGCACTGAGCACCCAGCGCCCTGAGCACTGAGCACCCAGCACCCTGAGCACTGAGCACCCAGTCCCCTGAGTACTGAGCACCCAGCACCATGAGTACTGAGCACCCAGCACCCTGAGTACTGAGCACTCAGCACCCTGAGTACTGAGCACCGAGCACCCCGAGCACTGAGCACCCAGCACCCTGAGCACTGAGCACCCTGAGGCCTGAGCACCCAGCACCCTGAGCACTGAGCACCCAGCACCCTGAGTACTGAGCACCGATCACCCTGAGCACTGAGCACCCAGCACCCCGAGCACTGAGCACCCAGCACCCTGAGTACTGAGCACCCAGCACCCTGAGCACTGAGCACCCAGCATCCTGAGTACTGAGCACCCTGAGTACTGAGCACCGATCACCCTGAGCACTAAGCACCCAGCACCCTGAGTACTGAGCACCCAGCACCCTGAGCACTGAGCACCCAGCACCCTGAGCACTGAGCACCCAGCACCCTGAGTACTGAGCACCCAGCACCCTGAGTACTGAGTACCCAGCACCCTGAGCACTGAGCACCCAGCACCCTGAGTACTGAGCACCGAGCACCCTGAGTACTGAGCACCCAGCACCCTGAGTACTGAGCACCCAGCACCCTGAGCACTGAGCACCCAGCACCCTGAGTACTGAGCACCCAGACCCCGAGCACTGAGGACCCATCACCCCTAGCACTGAGCACCCAGCACCCTGAGCACTGAGCACCCAGCAGCCCGAGCACTGAGCACCCAGCATCCTGAGCACTGAGTACTGAGCACGCAGCACCCTGAGCACTGAGCACCCAGCACCCTGAGCACTGAGCACCCAGCACCCTGAGTACTGAGCACCCAGCACCCCAAGCACTGAGCACCGAGCACCCTAAGTACTGAGCACCCAGCACGCTGAGCACTGAGCACCCAGCACCCCGCGTACTGAGCACCCAGCACCCTGAGTACTGAGCACTCAGCACCCTGAGTACTGAGCACCGAGCACCCCGAGCACTGAGCACCCAGCACCCTGAGCACTGAGCAACCTGAGGACTGAGCACCCAGCACCCTGAGCACTGAGCACCCAGCACCCTGAGTACTGAGCACCGATCACCCTGAGCAGTGAGCACCCAGCACCCCGAGCACTGAGCACCCAGCAGCCTAAGTACTGAGAACAGATCACCCTGAGTACTGAGCACCCAGCACCCTGAGTACTGAGCCCCCAGCACCCTGAGTACTGAGCACCCAGCAACCCGAGCACTGATCACCCAGCACCCCGAGAATGAGCACCCAGCACCCTGAGTACTGAGAACCGAGCACCCTGAGTACTGAGCACCCAGCACCCTGAGTACTGAGCCCCCAGCACCCTGAGTACTGAGCACCCAGCTCCCCGAGCACTGAGCACCCAGCACCCCGAGAATGAGCACCCAGCACCCTGAGTACTGAGCACCCAGCACCCTGAGTACTGAGCACACAGCACCCTGAGTACTTAGCACCCAGCACCCTGAGCACTGAGCACTGAGCACCCAGCACCTTGAGCACTGTGCACTGACCACCCAGCACCCCGAGCACTGAGCACCCAGCACCCCGAGCACTGAGCACCGAGCGCCCTGAGCACTGAGCACCCAGCACCCTGAGCACTGAGCACCCAGCACCCCGAGCACTGAGCACCCAGCGCCCTGAGCACTGAGCACCCAGCACAATGAGTACTGAGCACCCAGCACCCTGAGTACTGAGCACACAGCACCCTGAGTATTGAGCACCGAGCACCCCGAGCACTGAGCACCCAGCACCCTGAGCACTGAGCACCCTGAGGACTGAGCACCCAGCACCCTGAGCACTGAGCACCCAGCACCCTGAGTACTGAGCACCGATCACCCTGAGCACTGAGCACCCAGCACCCCGAGCACTGAGCACCCAGCACCCTGAGCACTGAGCACCCAGCACCCTGAGTACTGAGCACTGAGCACCCAGCACCCCGAGCACTGAGCATCCAGCACCCTGTGTACTAAGCACTGAGCACCCTGAGTACTAAGCACCCAGCACCCTGAGTACTGAGCACCCAGGACCCTGAGCACTGAGCACCGAGCACCCCGAGCACTGAGCACCCAGCACCCTGAGCAATCAGCACCTATCACCCCGATCAATGAGCACCCAGCACCCTGAGCACTGAGCACCCAGCACCCTGAGCACTGAGCACCCAGCACCCAGAGCACTGAGCACCCAGCACCCTGAACACTGAGCACCCAGCACCCTGAGTACTGAGCACCCAGCACCCTGAGTACTGAGCACCCAGACCCCGAGCACTGAGGACCCAGCGACCCTAGCACTGAGCACCCAGCACCCTGAGCACTGAGCACCCAGCAGCCCGAGCACTGAGCACCCAGCATCCTGAGCACTGAGTACTGAGCACCCAGCACCCTGAGCACTGAGCACCCAGCACCCTGAGCACTGAGCACCCAGCACCCTGAGTACTGAGCACCCAGCACCCCAAGCACTGAGCACCGAGCACCCTGAGTACTGAGCACCCAGCACGCTGAGCACTGAGCACCCAGCACCCCGAGTACTGAGCACCCAGCACCCTGAGTACTGTGCACTCAGAACCCTGAGTACTGAGCACCGAGCACCCCGAGCACTGAGCACCCAGCACCCTGAGCACTGAGCAACCTGAGGACTGAGCACCCAGCACCCTGAGCACTGAGCACCCAGCACCCTGAGTACTGAGCACCGATCACCCTGAGCACTGAGCACCCAGCACCCCGAGCACTGAGCACCCAGCAGCCTAAGTACTGAGAACAGATCACAATGAGTACTGAGCACCCAGCACCCTGAGTACTGAGCCCCCAGCACCCTGAGTACTGAGCACCCAGCAACCCGAGCACTGAGCACCCAGCACCCCGAGAATGAGCACCCAGCACCCTGAGTACTGAGAACCGATCACCCTGAGTACTGAGCACCCAGCACCCTGAGTACTGAGCCCCCAGCACCCTGAGTACTGAGCACCCAGCACCCCGAGCACTGAGCACCCAGCACCCCGAGAATGAGCACCCAGCACCCTGAGTACTGAGCACCCAGCACCCCGAGCACGGAGCACCCAGGACCCCGAGCACTGAGTACTGAGCACCCAGCACCCTGAGTACTGAGCACCGAGCTCCCCGAGCACTGAGCACCCAGCACCCTGAGCACGGAGCACCCAGCACCCTGAGCACTGAGCACCCAGCACCCTGAGTACTGAGCACCCAGCACGCTGAGTACTGAACACTCAGCACCCTGAGCACTGAGCACCCAGCACCCTGAGTACTGAGCACTGAGCACCCAGCACCCCGAGCACTGAGCACCCAGCACCCTGTGTACTGAGCACTGACCACCCTGAGTACTAAGCACCCAGCACCCTGAGTACTGAGCACCCAGGACCCTGAGCACTGAGCACCGAGCACCCCGAGCACTGAGCACCCAGCACCCTGAGCACTGAGCACCCAGCAGCCCGAGCACTGAGCACCCAGCATCCTGAGCACTGAGTACTGAGCACCCAGCACCTTGAGCACTGAGCACTGACCACCCAGCACCCCGAGCACTGAGCACCCAGCACCCCGAGCACTGAGCACCCAGCGCCCTGAGCACTGAGCACCCAGCACCCTGAGCACTGAGCACCCAGCACCCCGAGCACTGAGCACCCAGCGCCCTGAGCACTGAGCACCCAGCACCATGAGTACTGAGCACCCAGCACCCTGAGTACTGAGCACACAGCACCCTGAGTATTGAGCACCGAGCACCCCGAGCACTGAGCACCCAGCACCCTGAGCACTGAGCACCCTGAGGACTGAGCACCCAGCACCCTGAGCACTGAGCACCCAGCACCCTGAGTACTGAGCACCGATCACCCTGAGCACTGAGCACCCAGCACCCCGAGCACTGAGCACCCAGCACCCTGAGCACTGAGCACCCAGCACCCTGAGTACTGAGCACTGAGCACCCAGCACCCCGAGCACTGAGCATCCAGCACCCTGTGTACTGAGCACTGAGCACCCTGAGTACTAAGCACCCAGCACCCTGAGTACTGAGCACCCAGGACCCTGAGCACTGAGCACCGAGCACCCCGAGCACTGAGCACCCAGCACCCTGAGCAATCAGCACCCATCACCCCGATCACTGAGCACCCAGCACCCTGAGCACTGAGCACCCAGCTCCCTGAGCACTGAGCACCCAGCACCCAGATCACTGAGCACCCAGCACCCTGAGCACTGAGCACTCAGCACCCTGAGTACTGAGCACCCAGCACCCTGAGTACTGAGCACCCAGACCCCGAGCACTGAGGACCCAGCACCCCTAGCACTGAGCACCCAGCACCCTGAGCACTGAGCACCCAGCAGCCCGAGCACTGAGCACCTAGCATCCTGAGCACTGAGTACTGAGCACCCAGCACCCTGAGCACTGAGCACCCAGCACCCTGAGCACTGAGCACCCAGCACCCTGAGTACTGAGCACCCAGCACCCCAAGCACTGAGCACCGAGCACCCTGAGTACTGAGCACCCAGCACGCTGAGCACTGAGCACCCAGCACCCCGAGTACTGAGCACCCAGCACCCTGACTACTGAGCACTCAGCACCCTGAGTACTGAGCACCGAGCACCCCGAGCACTGAGCACCCAGCACCCTGAGCACTGAGCAACCTGAGGACTGAGCACCCAGCACCCTGAGCACTGAGCACCCAGCACCCTGAGTACTGAGCACCGATCACCCTGAGCACTGAGCACCCAGCACCCCGAGCACTGAGCACCCAGCAGCCTAAGTACTGAGAACAGATCACCCTGAGTACTGAGCACCCAGCACCCTGAGTACTGAGGCCCCAGCACCCTGAGTACTGAGCACCCAGCAACCCGAGCACTGAGCACCCAGCACCCCGAGAATGAGCACCCAGCACCCTGAGTACTGAGAACCGAGCACCCTGAGTACTGAGCACCCAGCACCCGGAGTACTGAGCCCCCAGCACACTGAGTACTGAGCACCCAGCACCCCGAGCACTGACCACCCAGCACCCCGAGAATGAGCACCCAGCACCCTGAGTACTGAGCACCCAGCACCCCGAGCACGGAGCACCCAGGACCCCGAGCACTGAGTACTGAGCACCCAGCACCCCGAGAATGAGCACCCAGCACCCTGAGTACTGAGCACCCAGCACCCCGAGCACGGAGCACCCAGGACCCCGAGCACTGAGTACTGAGCACCCAGCACCCTGAGTACTGAGCACCGAGCTCCCCGAGCACTGAGCACCCAGCACCCTGAGCACGGAGCACCCAGCACCCTGAGCACTGAGCACCCAGCACCCTGAGTACTGAGCACCCAGCACCCTGAGCACTGAGCACCAAGCACCCAGAGCACTGAGCACCCAGCACCCTGAGCACTCAGCACCCATCACCCCGATTACTGAGCACCCAGCACCCTGAGCACTGAGCACCCAGCACCCTGAGCACTGAGCACCAAGCACCCAGAGCACTGAGCACCTAGCACCCTGAGCACTGAGCATCAAGCACCCTGAGCACTGAGCACCCAGCACCCTGAGTACTGAGCATCAAGCACGCTGAGCACTGAGAACCCAGCACCCTGAGCACTGAGCACCCAGCACCCTGAGCATTGAGCACTCAGCACCCTGAGTACTGAGCACCGAGCAACCTGAGCACTGAGCACCGGGTAACCCGAGCACTGAGCACCCAGCACCCTGAGTACTGAGCACCAAGCACCCTGAGTACTGAGCACTGAGCACTGACCACCCTGAGCACTGAGCACCCAGCACCCTGAGCACTGAGCACCCAGCATCCTGAGCACTGAGTACTGAGCACCCAGCACCCTGAGCACTGAGCAGCCAGCACCCTGAGCACTGTGCACCAAGCACCCTGAGTACTGAGCACCCAGCACCCCAAACACTGAGCACCGAGCACCCTGAGAACTGAGCACCGAGCACCCTGAGTACTGAGCACCCAGCACCATGAGTACTGAGCCCCGAGCACCCAGAGTACTGAGCAACCTGAGTCCTGAGCACCCAGTACCCCGAGAATGAGCACCCAGCACCCTGAGTACTGAGCATCAAGCACCCTGAGTTCTGAGCACCCAGCACCCTGAGTACTGCGCACCCAGCACCCTGAGTTCTGAGCACCCAGAACCCTGAGCACTGAGCACACTGAGTACTGAGCAACCAGCACCCTGAGCACTGAGCACCCAGCACCCTGAGCACTGAGCACCCAGCACCCCGACCACTGAGCACTGAGCACCCTGAGCACTGAGGACCCAGCACCCCGAGCACTGAGCACCCAGCACCCTGAGTACTGAGCACCCAGCACCCTGAGCACTGAGGACCCAGCACCCCGAGCACTGAGCACCCAGCACGCTGAGTACTGAGCACTGAGCACCCAGCACCCTGAGTACTGAGCACCCAGCACCCTGAGTACTGAGCACCCAGCACCCCAAGCACTGAGCACTGAGCAACCTGAGTACTGAGCACTGAGCACCCTTAGTACTGAGCACCGAGCACCCTGAGTACTGAGCACCCAGCACCCCGAGCACTGAGCACTGAGCAACCTGAGTGCTGAGCAAAAAGCACCCCGAGTACTGAGCACTGAGCACCCTGAGTACTGAGCACCCAGCACCCTGAGCACTGAGCACGCAGCACCCTGAGTACTGAGCACTGAGAACCCTGAGTACTGAACACCGAGCACCCTGAGTACTGAGCACCCAGCACGGTGATCACTGAGCACGGAGCACCCCGAGGACTGAGCACCCAGCACCCTGAGCACTGAGCACCCAGCACCTTGAGTACTGAGCACCGAGCACCCCGAGCACTGAGCACCCAGCACCCTGAGTACTGAGCACCCAGCACCCTGAGCACTGAGCACCCAGCACACTGAGCACTAAGCACCCAGCACCCCGAGAACTGAGCACCCAGCACCCTGAGTACTGAGCACCCAGCACCCTGAGTACTGAGCACCCAGCACCCTGAGCATTGAGCACTGTGCACCCAGCACCTTGAGCACTGAGCACTGACCACCCAGCTCCCCGAGCACTGAGCACCCAGCACCCCGAGCACTGAGCACCCAGCGCCCTGAGCACTGAGCACCCAGCACCCTGAGCACTGAGCACCCAGTCCCCTGAGTACTGAGCACCCAGCACCATGAGTACTGAGCACCCAGCACCCTGAGTACCGAGCACTCAGCACCCTGAGTACTGAGCACCGAGCACCCCGAGCACTGAGCACCCAGCACCCTGAGCACTGAGCACCCTGAGGCCTGAGCACCCATCACCCTGAGCACTGAGCACCCAGCACCCTGAGTACTGAGCACCGATCACGCTGAGCACTGAGCTCCCAGCACCCCGAGCACTGAGCACCCAGCACCCTGAGTACTGAGCACCCAGCACCCTGAGCACTGAGCACCCAGCATCCTGAGTACTGAGCACCCTGAGTACTGAGCACCGATCACCCTGAGCACTGAGCACCCAGCACCCTGAGTACTGAGCACCCAGCACCCTGAGCACTGAGCACCCAGCACCCTGAGCACTGAGCACCCAGCACCCTGAGTACTGAGCACCCAGCACCCTGAGTACTGAGTACCCAGCACCCTGAGCACTGAGCACCCAGCACCCTGAGTACTGAGCACCGAGCACCCTGAGTACTGAGCACCCAGCACCCTGAGTACTGAGCACCCAGCACCCTGAGCACTGAGCACCCAGCACCCTGAGTACTGAGCACCCAGACCCCGAGCACTGAGGACCCATCACCCCTAGCACTGAGCACCCAGCACCCTGAGCACTGAGCACCCAGCAGCCCGAGCACTGAGCACCCAGCATCCTGAGCACTGAGTACTGAGCACCCAGCACCCTGAGCACTGAGCACCCAGCACCCTGAGCACTGAGCACCCAGCACCCTGAGTACTGAGCACCCAGCACCCCAAGCACTGAGCACCGAGCACCCTGAGTACTGAGCACCCAGCACGCTGAGCACTGAGCACCCAGCACCCCGAGTACTGAGCACCCAGCACCCTGAGTACTGAGCACTCAGCACCCTGAGTACTGAGCAGCGAGCACCCCGAGCACTGAGCACCCAGCACCCTGAGCACTGAGCACCCAGCACCCTGAGTACTGAGCACCCAGCACCCTGAGTACTTAGCAACCAGCACCCTAAGCACTGAGCACTGAGCACCCAGCACCTTTAGCACTGAGCACTGACCACCCAGCACCCCGAGCACTGAGCACCCAGCACCCCGAGCACTGAGCACCCAGCGCCCTGAGCACTGAGCACCCAGCACCCTGAACACTGAGCACCCAGCACCCCGAGCACTGAGCACCCAGCGCTCTGAGCACTGAGCACCCAGCACCATGAGTACTGAGCACCCAGCACCCTGAGTACTGAGCACACAGCACCCTGAGTATTGAGCACCGAGCACCCCGAGCACTGAGCACCCAGCACCCTGAGCACTGAGCACCCTGAGGACTGAGCACCCAGCACCCTGAGCACTGAGCACCCAGCACCCTGAGTACTGAGCACCGATCACCCTGAGCACTGAGCACCCAGCACCCCGAGCACTGAGCACCCAGCACCCTGAGCACTGAGCACCCAGCACCCTGAGTACTGAGCACTGAGCACCCAGCACCCCGAGCACTGAGCATCTAGCACCCTGTGTACTGAGCACTGAGCACCCTGAGTACTAAGCACCCAGCACCCTGAGTACTGAGCACCCAGGACCCTGAGCACTGAGCACCGAGCACCCCGAGCACTGAGCACCCAGCACCCTGAGCAATCAGCACCCATCACCCCGATCACTGAGCACCCAGCACCCTGAGCACTGAGCACCCAGCACCCTGAGCACTGAGCACCCAGCACCCAGAGCACTGAGCACCCAGCACCCTGAGCACTGAGCACCCAGCACCCTGAGTACTGAGCACCCAGCACCCTGAGTACTGAGCACCGAGCACCCCGAGCACTGAGCACCCAGCACCCTGAGTACTGAGCACCCAGCACCCTGAGCACTGAGCACCCAGCACACTGAGCACTAAGCACCCAGCACCCCGAGAACTGAGCACCCAGCACCCTGAGTACTGAGCACCCAGCACCCTGAGTACTGAGCACCCAGCACCCTGAGCATTGAGCACTGTGCACCCAGCACCTTGAGCACTGAGCACTGACCACCCAGCTCCCCGAGCACTGAGCACCCAGCACCCCGAGCACTGAGCACCCAGCGCCCTGAGCACTGAGCACCCAGCACCCTGAGCACTGAGCACCCAGTCCCCTGAGTACTGAGCACCCAGCACCATGAGTACTGAGCACCCAGCACCCTGAGTACCGAGCACTCAGCACCCTGAGTACTGAGCACCGAGCACCCCGAGCACTGAGCACCCAGCACCCTGAGCACTGAGCACCCTGAGGCCTGAGCACCCATCACCCTGAGCACTGAGCACCCAGCACCCTGAGTACTGAGCACCGATCACGCTGAGCACTGAGCTCCCAGCACCCCGAGCACTGAGCACCCAGCACCCTGAGTACTGAGCACCCAGCACCCTGAGCACTGAGCACCCAGCATCCTGAGTACTGAGCACCCTGAGTACTGAGCACCGATCACCCTGAGCACTGAGCACCCAGCACCCTGAGTACTGAGCACCCAGCACCCTGAGCACTGAGCACCCAGCACCCTGAGCACTGAGCACCCAGCACCCTGAGTACTGAGCACCCAGCACCCTGAGTACTGAGTACCCAGCACCCTGAGCACTGAGCACCCAGCACCCTGAGTACTGAGCACCGAGCACCCTGAGTACTGAGCACCCAGCACCCTGAGTACTGAGCACCCAGCACCCTGAGCACTGAGCACCCAGCACCCTGAGTACTGAGCACCCAGACCCCGAGCACTGAGGACCCATCACCCCTAGCACTGAGCACCCAGCACCCTGAGCACTGAGCACCCAGCAGCCCGAGCACTGAGCACCCAGCATCCTGAGCACTGAGTACTGAGCACCCAGCACCCTGAGCACTGAGCACCCAGCACCCTGAGCACTGAGCACCCAGCACCCTGAGTACTGAGCACCCAGCACCCCAAGCACTGAGCACCGAGCACCCTGAGTACTGAGCACCCAGCACGCTGAGCACTGAGCACCCAGCACCCCGAGTACTGAGCACCCAGCACCCTGAGTACTGAGCACTCAGCACCCTGAGTACTGAGCAGCGAGCACCCCGAGCACTGAGCACCCTGCACCCTGAGCACTGAGCAACCTGAGGACTGAGCACCCAGGACCCTGAGCACTGAGCACCCAGCACCCTGAGTACTGAGCACCGATCACCCTGAGCACTGAGCACACAGCACCCCGATCACTGAGCACCCAGCAGCCGAAGTACTGAGAACAGATCACCCTGAGTACTGAGCACCCAGCACCCTGAGTACTGAGCCCCCAGCACCCTGAGTACTGAGCAGCCAGCAACCCGAGCACTGAGCACCCAGCACCCCGAGAATGAGCACACAGCACCCTGAGTACTGAGAAACGAGCACCCTGAGTACTGAGCACCCAGCACCCTGAGTACTGAGCCCCCAGCACCCTGAGTACTGAGCACCCAGCACCCCGAGCACTGAGCACCCAGCACCCCGAGAATGAGCACCCAGCACCCTGAGTACTGAGCACCCAGCACCCTGAGTACTGAGCACCCAGCACCCTGAGAACTGAGCACCCAGCACCCTGAGTACTGAGCACCCAGCACCCTGAGTACTTAGCAACCAGCACCCTAAGCACTGAGCACTGAGCACCCAGCACCTTTAGCACTGAGCACTGACCACCCAGCACCCCGAGCACTGAGCACCCAGCACCCCGAGCACTGAGCACCCAGCGCCCTGAGCACTGAGCACCCAGCACCCTGAACACTGAGCACCCAGCACCCCGAGCACTGAGCACCCAGCGCCCTGAGCACTGAGCACCCAGCACCATGAGTACTGAGCACCCAGCACCCTGAGTACTGAGCACACAGCACCCTGAGTATTGAGCACCGAGCACCCCGAGCACTGAGCACCCAGCACCCTGAGCACTGAGCACCCTGAGGACTGAGCACCCAGCACCCTGAGCACTGAGCACCCAGCACCCTGAGTACTGAGCACCGATCACCCTGAGCACTGAGCACCCAGCACCCCGAGCACTGAGCACCCAGCACCCTGAGCACTGAGCACCCAGCACCCTGAGTACTGAGCACTGAGCACCCAGCACCCCGAGCACTGAGCATCCAGCACCCTGTGTACTGAGCACTGAGCACCCTGAGTACTAAGCACCCAGCACCCTGAGTACTGAGCACCCAGGACCCTGAGCACTGAGCACCGAGCACCCCGAGCACTGAGCACCCAGCACCCTGAGCAATCAGCACCCATCACCCCGATCACTGAGCACCCAGCACCCTGAGCACTGAGCACCCAGCACCCTGAGCACTGAGCACCCAGCATCCTGAGCACTGAGTACTGAGCACCCAGCACCCTGAGTACTGAGCACCCAGCACCCTGAGCACTGAGCACCCAGCACCCTGAGTACTGAGCACCCAGACCCCGAGCACTGAGGACCCATCACCCCTAGCACTGAGCACCCAGCACCCTGAGCACTGAGCACCCAGCAGCCCGAGCACTGAGCACCCAGCATCCTGAGCACTGAGTACTGAGCACCCAGCACCCTGAGCACTGAGCACCCAGCACCCTGAGCACTGAGCACCCAGCACCCTGAGTACTGAGCACCCAGCACGCTGAGCACTGAGCACCCAGCACCCCGAGTACTGAGCACCCAGCACCCTGAGTACTGAGCACTCAGCACACTGAGTACTGAGCACCGAGCACCCCGAGCACTGAGCACCCAGCACCCTGAGCACTGAGCAACCTGAGGACTGAGCACCCAGCACCCTGAGCACTGAGCACCCAGCACCCTGAGTACTGAGCACCGATCACACTGAGCACTGAGCACACAGCACCCTGAGTACTGAGCACCCAGCAACCCGAGCACTGAGCACCCAGCACCCCGAGAATGAGCACCCAGCACCCTGAGTACTGAGAACCGAGCACCCTGAGTACTGAGCACCCAGCACCCTGAGTACTGAGCCCCCAGCACCCTGAGTACTGAGCACCCAGCACCCCGAGCACTGAGCACCCAGCACCCCGAGAATGAGCACCCAGCACCCTGAGTACTGAGCACCCAGCACCCCGAGCACGGAGCACCCAGGACCCCGAGCACTGAGTACTGAGCACCCAGCACCCTGAGTACTGAGCACCGAGCTCCCCGAGCACTGAGCACCCAGCAGCCTGAGCACGGAGCACCCAGCACCCTGAGCACTGAGCACCCAGCACCCTGAGTACTGAGCACCCAGCACGCTGAGTACTGAGCACTCAGCACCCTGAGCACTGAGCACCCAGCACCCTGAGTACTGAGCACTGAGCACCCAGCACCCCGAGCACTGAGCACCCAGCACCCTGTGTACTGAGCACTGAGCACCCTGAGTACTAAGCACCCAGCACCCTGAGTACTGAGCACCCAGGACCCTGAGCACTGAGCACCGAGCACCCCGAGCACTGAGCACCCAGCACCCTGAGCACTCAGCACCCATCACCCCGATCACTGAGCACACAGCACCCTGAGCACTGAGCACCCAGCACCCTGAGCACTGAGCACCAAGCACCCAGAGCACTGAGCACCCAGCACCCTGAGCACTGAGCATCAAGCACCCTGAGCACTGAGCACTCAGCACCCTGAGTACTGAGCATCAAGCACGCTGAGCACTGAGCACCCAGCACCCTGAGCACTGAGCACCCAGCACCCTGAGCACTGAGCACTCAGCACCCTGAGTACTGAGCACCGAGCAACCCGAGCACTGAGCACCGGGTAACCCGAGCACTGAGCACCCAGCACCCTGAGTACTGAGCACCAAGCACCCTGAGTACTGAGCACTGAGCACTGACCACCCTGAGCACTGAGCACCCAGCACCCTGAGCACTGAGCACCCAGCATCCTGAGCACTGAGTACTGAGCACCCAGCACCCTGAGCACTGAGCAGCCAGCACCCTGAGCACTGAGCACCAAGCACCCTGAGTACTGAGCACCCAGCACCCCAAACACTGAGCACCGAGCACCCTGAGAACTGAGCACCGAGCACCCTGAGTACTGAGCACCCAGCACCATGAGTACTGAGCCCCGAGCACCCAGAGTACTGAGCAACCTGAGTCCTGAGCACCCAGTACCCCGAGAATGGGCACCCAGCACCCTGAGTACTGCGCACCCAGCACCCTGAGTTCTGAGCACCCAGCACCCTGAGCACTGAGCACACTGAGTACTGAGCAACCAGCACCCTGAGCACTGAGCACCCAGCACCCCGAGCACTGAGCACCCAGCACCCCGACCACTGAGCACTGAGCACCCTGAGCACTGAGGACCCAGCACCCCGAGCACTGAGCACCCAGCACCCTGAGTACTGAGCACCCAGCACCCTGAGCACTGAGGACCCAGCACCCCGAGCACTGAGCACCCAGCACGCTGAGTACTGAGCACTGAGCACCCAGCACCCTGAGTACTGAGCACCCAGGACCCTGAGTACTGAGCACCCAGCACCCCAAGCACTGAGCACTGAGCAACCTGAGTACTGAGCACTGAGCACCCTTAGTACTGAGCACCGAGCACCCTGAGTACTGAGCACCCAGCACCCCGAGCACTGAGCACTGAGCAACCTGAGTGCTGAGCAACAAGCACCCCGAGTACTGAGCACTGAGCACCCTGAGTACTGAGCACCCAGCACCCTGAGCACTGAGCAACCAGCACACTGAGTACTGAGCACTGAGAACCCTGAGTACTGAACACCGAGCACCCTGAGTACTGAGCACCCAGCACGGTGATCACTGAGCACGGAGCACCCCGAGGACTGAGCACCCAGCACCCTGAGCACTGAGCACCCAGCACCTTGAGTACTGAGCACCGAGCACCCCGAGCACTGAGCACCCAGCACCCTGAGTACTGAGCACCCAGCACCCTGAGTACTGAGCACCCAGCACCCTGAGTACTGAGGATCCAGCACCCTGAGCACTGAGCACCCAGCACCCTGAGTACTGAGCACCCAGCACCCTGAGTACTGAGCACCCAGCACCCTGAGTACTCAGAACCCAGCACCCAGAGCACTGAGCACCCAGCACCCTGAGCACTCAGCACCCAGGACCCCGAGCACTGAGTATTGAGCACCCAGCACCCTGAGTACTGAGCACGCAGCACGCTGAGTACTGAGCACCCAGCACCCCGAGCACTGAGCACCCAGCACCATGAGTACTGAGCACCCAGCACCCTGAGTACTGAGCACTCAGCACCCTGAGTACTGAGCACCGAGCACCCCGAGCACTGAGCACCCAGCACCCTGAGCACTGAGCACCCTGAGGACTGAGCACCTAGCACACTGAGTACTGAGCACGCAGCACGCTGAGTACTGAGCACCCAGCACCCCGAGCACTGAGCACCCAGCACCTTGAGTACTGAGCACCGAGCACCTCGAGCACTAAGCACCCAGCACCCTGAGTACTGAGCACCCAGCACCCTGAGCACTGAGCACCCAGCACCCTGAGCACTGAGCACCCAGCACCCTGAGCACGGAGCACAAAGCACCCTGAGTACTGAGCACCCAACACCCAGAGTACTGAGCACCCAGCACCCTGAGCACTGAGCACCCAGCACCCTGAGTACTGAGCACCCAGCACCCTGAGTACTGAACACCCAGCACCCTGAGCACTGAGCACTGAGCACCCTGAGCACTGAGTACTGGGCAATGAGCACCCTGAGCACTGAGCACCCAGCACCCCGAGTACTGAGCACCCAGCACCCCGAGCACTGATCACCCAGCGCCCCGAGCACTGAGCACCCAGCACCCCGAGCACTGAGCACTGAGCACCCTGAGCATTGAGCACCCAGCACCCCGAGTACTGAGCACTGAGCACCCTGAGTACTGAGCAGCAAGCAACCCGATTACTGAGCACTGAGCACTCTGAATACTGAGCACCCAGCACCCTGAGCACTGAGCACCCAGCACCCTGAGTACTGAGCACTGAGAACCCTGAGTACTGAGCACCGAGCACCCTGAGTACTGAGCAACCAGCACCCTGATCACTGAGCACGGAGCACCCCGAGGACTGAGCACCCAGCACCCTGAGCACTGAGCACCCAGCACCTTGAGTACTGAGCACCGAGCACCCCGAGCACTGAGCACCCAGCACCCTGAGTACTGAGCACCCTGCACCCTGAGCACTGAGCACCCAGCACCCTGAGCACTGAGCACGCAGCACCCCGAGCACTGAGCACCCAGCATCCTGAGTACTGAGCACAGAGCACCCTGAGCACTGAGCACCCAGCACCCTGAGTACTGAGCACCCAGCACCCTGAGTACTGAGCAACCAGCACCCTGAGCACTGAGCACTGAGCACCCAGCACCCTGAGCACTGAGGACCCAGCACCCCGAGCACTGAGCACCCAGCACGCTGAGTACTGAGCACTGAGCACCCAGCACCCTGAGTACTGAGCACCCAGGACCCTGAGTACTGAGCACCCAGCACCCCAAGCACTGAGCACTGAGCAACCTGAGTACTGAGCACTGAGCACCCTTAGTACTGAGCACCGAGCACCCTGAGTACTGAGCACCCAGCACCCCGAGCACTGAGCACTGAGCAACCTGAGTGCTGAGCAACAAGCACCCCGAGTACTGAGCACTGAGCACCCTGAGTACTGAGCACCCAGCACCCTGAGCACTGAGCACCCAGCACACTGAGTACTGAGCACTGAGAACCCTGAGTACTGAACACCGAGCACCCTGAGTACTGAGCACCCAGCACGGTGATCACTGAGCACGGAGCACCCCGAGGACTGAGCACCCAGCACCCTGAGCACTGAGCACCCAGCACCTTGAGTACTGAGCACCGAGCACCCCGAGCACTGAGCACCCAGCACCCTGAGTACTGAGCACCCAGCACCCTGAGCACTGAGCACCCAGCACCCTGAGCACTAAGCACCCAGCACCCCGAGAACTGAGCACCCAGCACCCTGAGTACTGAGCACCCAGCACCCTGAGTACTGAGCACCCAGCACCCTGAGCACTGAGGACTGAGCACCCAGCACCTTGAGCACTGAGCACTGACCACCCAGCACCCCGAGCACTGAGCACCCAGCACCCCGAGCACTGAGCACCCAGCGCCCTGAGCACTGAGCACCCAGCACCCTGAGCACTGAGCACCCAGTCCCCTGAGTACTGAGCACCCAGCACCATGAGTACTGAGCACCCAGCACCCTGAGTACCGAGCACTCAGCACCCTGAGTACTGAGCACCGAGCACCCCGAGCACTGAGCACCCAGCACCCTGAGCACTGAGCACCCTGAGGCCTGAGCACCCAGCACCCTGAGCACTGAGCACCCAGCACCCTGAGTACTGAGCACCGATCACCCTGAGCACTGAGCACCCAGCACCCCGAGCACTGAGCACCCAGCACCCTGAGTACTGAGCACCCAGCACCCTGAGCACTGAGCACCCAGCACGCTGAGCACTGAGCACCCAGCACCCCGAGTACTGAGCACCCAGCACCCTGACTACTGAGCACTCAGCACCCTGAGTACTGAGCACCGAGCACCCCGAGCACTGAGCACCCAGCACCCTGAGCACTGAGCAACCTGAGGACTGAGCACCCAGCACCCTGAGCACTGAGCACCCAGCACCCTGAGTACTGAGCACCGATCACCCTGAGCACTGAGCACCCAGCACCCCGAGCACTGAGCACCCAGCAGCCTAAGTACTGAGAACAGATCACCCTGAGTACTGAGCACCCAGCACCCTGAGTACTGAGGCCCCAGCACCCTGAGTACTGAGCACCCAGCAACCCGAGCACTGAGCACCCAGCACCCCGAGAATGAGCACCCAGCACCCTGAGTACTGAGAACCGAGCACCCTGAGTACTGAGCACCCAGCACCCGGAGTACTGAGCCCCCAGCACACTGAGTACTGAGCACCCAGCACCCCGAGCACTGAGCACCCAGCACCCCGAGAATGAGCACCCAGCACCCTGAGTACTGAGCACCCAGCACCCCGAGCACGGAGCACCCAGGACCCCGAGCACTGAGTACTGAGCACCCAGCACCCCGAGAATGAGCACCCAGCACCCTGAGTACTGAGCACCCAGCACCCCGAGCACGGAGCACCCAGGACCCCGAGCACTGAGTACTGAGCACCCAGCACCCTGAGTACTGAGCACCGAGCTCCCCGAGCACTGAGCACCCAGCACCCTGAGCACGGAGCACCCAGCACCCTGAGCACTGAGCACCCAGCACCCTGAGTACTGAGCACCCAGCACCCTGAGCACTGAGCACCAAGCACACAGAGCACTGAGCACCCAGCACCCTGAGCACTCAGCACCCATCACCCCGATTACTGAGCACCCAGCACCCTGAGCACTGAGCACCCAGCACCCTGAGCACTGAGCACCAAGCACCCAGAGCACTGAGCACCTAGCACCCTGAGCACTGAGCATCAAGCACCCTGAGCACTGAGCACCCAGCACCCTGAGTACTGAGCATCAAGCACGCTGAGCACTGAGAACCCAGCACCCTGAGCACTGAGCACCCAGCACCCTGAGCATTGAGCACTCAGCACCCTGAGTACTGAGCACCGAGCAACCTGAGCACTGAGCACCGGGTAACCCGAGCACTGAGCACCCAGCACCCTGAGTACTGAGCACCAAGCACCCTGAGTACTGAGCACTGAGCACTGACCACCCTGAGCACTGAGCACCCAGCACCCTGAGCACTGAGCACCCAGCATCCTGAGCACTGAGTACTGAGCACCCAGCACCCTGAGCACTGAGCAGCCAGCACCCTGAGCACTGTGCACCAAGCACCCTGAGTACTGAGCACCCAGCACCCCAAACACTGAGCACCGAGCACCCTGAGAACTGAGCACCGAGCACCCTGAGTACTGAGCACCCAGCACCATGAGTACTGAGCCCCGAGCACCCAGAGTACTGAGCAACCTGAGTCCTGAGCAACCAGTACCCCGAGAATGAGCACCCAGCACCCTGAGTACTGAGCATCAAGCACCCTGAGTTCTGAGCACCCAGCACCCTGAGTTCTGCGCACCCAGCACCCTGAGTTCTGAGCACCCAGAACCCTGAGCACTGAGCACACTGAGTACTGAGCAACCAGCACCCTGAGCACTGAGCACCCAGCACCCCGAGCACTGAGCACCCAGCACCCCGACCACTGAGCACTGAGCACCCTGAGCACTGAGGACCCAGCACCCCGAGCACTGAGCACCCAGCACGCTGAGTACTGAGCACTGAGCACCCAGCACCCTGAGTACTGAGCACCCAGCACCCTGAGTACTGAGCACCCAGCACCCCAAGCACTGAGCACTGAGCAACCTGAGTACTGAGCACTGAGCACCCTTAGTAATGAGCACCGAGCACCCTGAGTACTGAGCACCCAGCACCCCGAGCACTGAGCACTGAGCAACCTGAGTGCTGAGCAAAAAGCACCCCGAGTACTGAGCACTGAGCACCCTGAGTACTGAGCACCCAGCACCCTGAGCACTGAGCACGCAGCACCCTGAGTACTGAGCACTGAGAACCCTGAGTACTGAACACCGAGCACCCTGAGTACTGAGCACCCAGCACGGTGATCACTGAGCACGGAGCACCCCGAGGACTGAGCACCCGGCACCCTGAGCACTGAGCACCCAGCACCTTGAGTACTGAGCACCGAGCACCCCGAGCACTGAGCACCCAGCACCCTGAGTACTGAGCACCCAGCACCCTGAGCACTGAGCACGGAGCACCCCGAGGACTGAGCACCCAGCACCCTGAGCACTGAGCACCCAGCACCTTGAGTACTGAGCACCGAGCACCCTGAGCACTGAGCACCCAGCACCCTGAGTACTGAGCACCCAGCACCCTGAGCACTGAGCACCCAGCACACTGAGCACTAAGCACCCAGCACCCCGAGAACTGAGCACCCAGCACCCTGAGTACTGAGCACCCAGCACCCTGAGTACTGAGCACCCAGCACCCTGAGCATTGAGCACTGAGCACCCAGCACCTTGAGCACTGAGCACTGACCACCCAGCTCCCCGAGCACTGAGCACCCAGCACCCCGAGCACTGAGCACCCAGCGCCCTGAGCACTGAGCACCCAGCACCCTGAGCACTGAGCACCCAGTCCCCTGAGTACTGAGCACCCAGCACCATGAGTACTGAGCACCCAGCACCCTGAGTACCGAGCACTCAGCACCCTGAGTACTGAGCACCGAGCACCCCGAGCACTGAGCACCCAGCACCCTGAGCACTGAGCACCCTGAGGCCTGAGCACCCATCACCCTGAGCACTGAGCACCCAGCACCCTGAGTACTGAGCACCGATCACGCTGAACACTGAGCTCCCAGCACCCCGAGCACTGAGCACCCAGCACCCTGAGTACTGAGCACCCAGCACACTGAGCACTGAGCACCCAGCATCCTGAGTACTGAGCACCCTGAGTACTGAGCACCGATCACCCTGAGCACTGAGCACCCAGCACCCTGAGTACTGAGCACCCAGCACCCTGAGCACTGAGCACCCAGCACCCTGAGCACTGAGCACCCAGCACCCTGAGTACTGAGCACCCAGCACCCTGAGTACTGAGCACCGAGCAACCTGAGCACTGAGCACCGGGTAACCCGAGCACTGAGCACCCAGCACCCTGAGTACTGAGCACCAAGCACCCTGAGTACTGAGCACTGAGCACTGACCACCCTGAGCACTGAGCACCCAGCACCCTGAGCACTGAGCACCCAGCATCCTGAGCACTGAGTACTGAGCACCCAGCACCCTGAGCACTGAGCAGCCAGCACCCTGAGCACTGTGCACCAAGCACCCTGAGTACTGAGCACCCAGCACCCCAAACACTGAGCACCGAGCACCCTGAGAACTGAGCACCGAGCACCCTGAGTACTGAGCACCCAGCACCATGAGTACTGAGCCCCGAGCACCCAGAGTACTGAGCAACCTGAGTCCTGAGCAACCAGTACCCCGAGAATGAGCACCCAGCACCCTGAGTACTGAGCATCAAGCACCCTGAGTTCTGAGCACCCAGCACCCTGAGTACTGCGCACCCAGCACCCTGAGTTCTGAGCACCCAGAACCCTGAGCACTGAGCACACTGAGTACTGAGCAACCAGCACCCTGAGCACTGAGCACCCAGCACCCCGAGCACTGAGCACCCAGCACCCCGACCACTGAGCACTGAGCACCCTGAGCACTGAGGACCCAGCACCCCGAGCACTGAGCACCCAGCACGCTGAGTACTGAGCACTGAGCACCCAGCACCCTGAGTACTGAGCACCCAGCACCCTGAGTACTGAGCACCCAGCACCCCAAGCACTGAGCACTGAGCAACCTGAGTACTGAGCACTGAGCACCCTTAGTAATGAGCACCGAGCACCCTGAGTACTGAGCACCCAGCACCCCGAGCACTGAGCACTGAGCAACCTGAGTGCTGAGCAAAAAGCACCCCGAGTACTGAGCACTGAGCACCCTGAGTACTGAGCACCCAGCACCCTGAGCACTGAGCACGCAGCACCCTGAGTACTGAGCACTGAGAACCCTGAGTACTGAACACCGAGCACCCTGAGTACTGAGCACCCAGCACGGTGATCACTGAGCACGGAGCACCCCGAGGACTGAGCACCCGGCACCCTGAGCACTGAGCACCCAGCACCTTGAGTACTGAGCACCGAGCACCCCGAGCACTGAGCACCCAGCACCCTGAGTACTGAGCACCCAGCACCCTGAGCACTGAGCACGGAGCACCCCGAGGACTGAGCACCCAGCACCCTGAGCACTGAGCACCCAGCACCTTGAGTACTGAGCACCGAGCACCCCGAGCACTGAGCACCCAGCACCCTGAGTACTGAGCACCCAGCACCCTGAGCACTGAGCACCCAGCACACTGAGCACTAAGCACCCAGCACCCCGAGAACTGAGCACCCAGCACCCTGAGTACTGAGCACCCAGCACCCTGAGTACTGAGCACCCAGCACCCTGAGCATTGAGCACTGAGCACCCAGCACCTTGAGCACTGAGCACTGACCACCCAGCTCCCCGAGCACTGAGCACCCAGCACCCCGAGCACTGAGCACCCAGCGCCCTGAGCACTGAGCACCCAGCACCCTGAGCACTGAGCACCCAGTCCCCTGAGTACTGAGCACCCAGCACCATGAGTACTGAGCACCCAGCACCCTGAGTACCGAGCACTCAGCACCCTGAGTACTGAGCACCGAGCACCCCGAGCACTGAGCACCCAGCACCCTGAGCACTGAGCACCCTGAGGCCTGAGCACCCATCACCCTGAGCACTGAGCACCCAGCACCCTGAGTACTGAGCACCGATCACGCTGACCACTGAGCTCCCAGCACCCCGAGCACTGAGCACCCAGCACCCTGAGTACTGAGCACCCAGCACACTGAGCACTGAGCACCCAGCATCCTGAGTACTGAGCACCCTGAGTACTGAGCACCGATCACCCTGAGCACTGAGCACCCAGCACCCTGAGTACTGAGCACCCAGCACCCTGAGCACTGAGCACCCAGCACCCTGAGCACTGAGCACCCAGCACCCTGAGTACTGAGCACCCAGCACCCTGAGTACTGAGTACCCAGCACCCTGAGCACTGAGCACCCAGCACCCTGAGTACTGAGCACCGAGCACCCTGAGTACTGAGCACCCAGCACCCTGAGTACTGAGCACCCAGCACCCTGAGCACTGAGCACCCAGCACCCTGAGTACTGAGCACCCAGACCCCGAGCACTGAGGACCCATCACCCCTAGCACTGAGCACCCAGCACCCTGAGCACTGAGCACCCAGCAGCCCGAGCACTGAGCACCCAGCATCCTGAGCACTGAGTACTGAGCACCCAGCACCCTGAGCACTGAGCACCCAGCACCCTGAGCACTGAGCACCCAGCACCCTGAGTACTGAGCACCCAGCACCCCAAGCACTGAGCACCGAGCACCCTGAGTACTGAGCACCCAGCACGCTGAGCACTGAGCACCCAGCACCCCGAGTACTGAGCACCCAGCACCCTGAGTACTGAGCACTCAGCACCCTGAGTACTGAGCAGCGAGCACCACGAGCACTGAGCACCCTGCACCCTGAGCACTGAGCAACCTGAGGACTGAGCACCCAGGACCCTGAGCACTGAGCACCCAGCACCCTGAGTACTGAGCACCGATCACCCTGAGCACTGAGCACACAGCACCCCGATCACTGAGCACCCAGCAGCCGAAGTACTGAGAACAGATCACCCTGAGTACTGAGCACCCAGCACCCTGAGTACTGAGCCCCCAGCACCCTGAGTACTGAGCAGCCAGCAACCCGAGCACTGAGCACCCAGCACCCCGAGAATGAGCACACAGCACCCTGAGTACTGAGAAACGAGCACCCTGAGTACTGAGCACCCAGCACCCTGAGTACTGAGCCCCCAGCACCCTGAGTACTGAGCACCCAGCACCCCGAGCACTGAGCACCCAGCACCCCGAGAATGAGCACCCAGCACCCTGAGTACTGAGCACCCAGCACCCTGAGTACTGAGCACCCAGCACCCTGAGAACTGAGCACCCAGCACCCTGAGTACTGAGCACCCAGCACCCTGAGTACTTAGCAACCAGCACCCTAAGCACTGAGCACTGAGCACCCAGCACCTTTAGCACTGAGCACTGACCACCCAGCACCCCGAGCACTGAGCACCCAGCACCCCGAGCACTGAGCACCCAGCGCCCTGAGCACTGAGCACCCAGCACCCTGAACACTGAGCACCCAGCACCCCGAGCACTGAGCACCCAGCGCCCTGAGCACTGAGCACCCAGCACCATGAGTACTGAGCACCCAGCACCCTGAGTACTGAGCACACAGCACCCTGAGTATTGAGCACCGAGCACCCCGAGCACTGAGCACCCAGCACCCTGAGCACTGAGCACCCTGAGGACTGAGCACCCAGCACCCTGAGCACTGAGCACCCAGCACCCTGAGTACTGAGCACCGATCACCCTGAGCACTGAGCACCCAGCACCCCGAGCACTGAGCACCCAGCACCCTGAGCACTGAGCACCCAGCACCCTGAGTACTGAGCACTGAGCACCCAGCACCCCGAGCACTGAGCATCCAGCACCCTGTGTACTGAGCACTGAGCACCCTGAGTACTAAGCACCCAGCACCCTGAGTACTGAGCACCCAGGACCCTGAGCACTGAGCACCGAGCACCCCGAGCACTGAGCACCCAGCACCCTGAGCAATCAGCACCCATCACCCCGATCACTGAGCACCCAGCACCCTGAGCACTGAGCACCCAGCACCCTGAGCACTGAGCACCCAGCACCCAGAGCACTGAGCACCCAGCACCCTGAGCACTGAGCACCCAGCACCCTGAGTACTGAGCACCCAGCACCCTGAGTACTGAGCACCCAGACCCCGAGCACTGAGGACCCAGCACCCCTAGCACTGAGCACCCAGCACCCTGAGCACTGAGCACCCAGCAGCCCGAGCACTGAGCACCCAGCATCCTGAGCACTGAGTACTGAGCACCCAGCACCCTGAGCACTGAGCACCCAGCACCCTGAGCACTGAGCACCCAGCACCCTGAGTACTGAGCACCCAGCACGCTGAGCACTGAGCACCCAGCACCCCGAGTACTGAGCACCCAGCACCCTGAGTACTGAGCACTCAGCACACTGAGTACTGAGCACCGAGCACCCCGAGCACTGAGCACCCAGCACCCTGAGCACTGAGCAACCTGAGGACTGAGCACCCAGCACCCTGAGCACTGAGCACCCAGCACCCTGAGTACTGAGCACCGATCAACCTGAGCACTGAGCACCCAGCACCCTGAGTACTGAGCACCCAGCAACCCGAGCACTGAGCACCCAGCACCCCGAGAATGAGCACCCAGCACCCTGAGTACTGAGAACCGAGCACCCTGAGTACTGAGCACCCAGCACCCTGAGTACTGAGCCCCCAGCACCCTGAGTACTGAGCACCCAGCACCCCGAGCACTGAGCACCCAGCACCCCGAGAATGAGCACCCAGCACCCTGAGTACTGAGCACCCAGCACCCCGAGCACGGAGCACCCAGGACCCCGAGCACTGAGTACTGAGCACCCAGCACCCTGAGTACTGAGCACCGAGCTCCCCGAGCACTGAGCACCCAGCACCCTGAGCACGGAGCACCCAGCACCCTGAGCACTGAGCACCCAGCACCCTGAGTACTGAGCACCCAGCACGCTGAGTACTGAGCACTCAGCACCCTGAGCACTGAGCACCCAGCACCCTGAGTACTGAGCACTGAGCACCCAGCACCCCGAGCACTGAGCACCCAGCACCCTGTGTACTGAGCACTGAGCACCCTGAGTACTAAGCACCCAGCACCCTGAGTACTGAGCACCCAGGACCCTGAGCACTGAGCACCGAGCACCCCGAGCACTGAGCACCCAGCACCCTGAGCACTCAGCACCCATCACCCCGATCACTGAGCACCCAGCACCCTGAGCACTGAGCACCCAGCACCCTGAGCACTGAGCACCAAGCACCCAGAGCACTGAGCACCCAGCACCCTGAGCACTGAGCATCAAGCACCCTGAGCACTGAGCACTCAGCACCCTGAGTACTGAGCATCAAGCACGCTGAGCACTGAGCACCCAGCACCCTGAGCACTGAGCACCCAGCACCCTGAGCACTGAGCACTCAGCACCCTGAGTACTGAGCACCGAGCAACCCGAGCACTGAGCACCGGGTAACCCGAGCACTGAGCACCCAGCACCCTGAGTACTGAGCACCAAGCACCCTGAGTACTGAGCACTGAGCACTGACCACCCTGAGCACTGAGCACCCAGCACCCTGAGCACTGAGCACCCAGCATCCTGAGCACTGAGTACTGAGCACCCAGCACCCTGAGCACTGAGCAGCCAGCACCCTGAGCACTGAGCACCAAGCACCCTGAGTACTGAGCACCCAGCACCCCAAACACTGAGCACCGAGCACCCTGAGAACTGAGCACCGAGCACCCTGAGTACTGAGCACCCAGCACCATGAGTACTGAGCCCCGAGCACCCAGAGTACTGAGCAACCTGAGTCCTGAGCACCCAGTACCCCGAGAATGGGCACCCAGCACCCTGAGTACTGCGCACCCAGCACCCTGAGTTCTGAGCACCCAGCACCCTGAGCACTGAGCACACTGAGTACTGAGCAACCAGCACCCTGAGCACTGAGCACCCAGCACCCCGAGCACTGAGCACCCAGCACCCCGACCACTGAGCACTGAGCACCCTGAGCACTGAGGACCCAGCACCCCGAGCACTGAGCACCCAGCACCCTGAGTACTGAGCACCCAGCACCCTGAGCACTGAGGACCCAGCACCCCGAGCACTGAGCACCCAGCACGCTGAGTACTGAGCACTGAGCACCCAGCACCCTGAGTACTGAGCACCCAGGACCCTGAGTACTGAGCACCCAGCACCCCAAGCACTGAGCACTGAGCAACCTGAGTACTGAGCACTGAGCACCCTTAGTACTGAGCACCGAGCACCCTGAGTACTGAGCACCCAGCACCCCGAGCACTGAGCACTGAGCAACCTGAGTGCTGAGCAACAAGCACCCCGAGTACTGAGCACTGAGCACCCTGAGTACTGAGCACCCAGCACCCTGAGCACTGAGCAACCAGCACACTGAGTACTGAGCACTGAGAACCCTGAGTACTGAACACCGAGCACCCTGAGTACTGAGCACCCAGCACGGTGATCACTGAGCACGGAGCACCCCGAGGACTGAGCACCCAGCACCCTGAGCACTGAGCACCCAGCACCTTGAGTACTGAGCACCGAGCACCCCGAGCACTGAGCACCCAGCACCCTGAGTACTGAGCACCCAGCACCCTGAGCACTGAGCACCCAGCACCCTGAGCACTAAGCACCCAGCACCCCGAGAACTGAGCACCCAGCACCCTGAGTACTGAGCACCCAGCACCCTGAGTACTGAGCACCCAGCACCCTGAGCACTGAGGACTGAGCACCCAGCACCTTGAGCACTGAGCACTGACCACCCAGCACCCCGAGCACTGAGCACCCAGCACCCCGAGCACTGAGCACCCAGCGCCCTGAGCACTGAGCACCCAGCACCCTGAGCACTGAGCACCCAGTCCCCTGAGTACTGAGCACCCAGCACCATGAGTACTGAGCACCCAGCACCCTGAGTACTGAGCACCGAGCACCCCGTGCACTGAGCACCCAGCACCCTGAGCACTGAGCACCCTGAGGCCTGAGCACCCAGCACCCTGAGCACTGAGCACCCAGCACCCTGAGTACTGAGCACCGATCACCCTGAGCACTGAGCACCCAGCACCCCGAGCACTGAGCACCCAGCACCCTGAGTACTGAGCAACCAGCACCCTGAGCACTGAGCACCCAGCATCCTGAGTACTGAGCACCCTGAGTACTGAGCACCGATCACCCTGAGCACTGAGCATCCAGCACCCTGAGTACTGAGCACCCAGCACCCTGAGCACTGAGCACCCAGCACCCTGAGCACTGAGCACCCAGCACCCTGAGTACTGAGCACCCAGCACCCTGAGTACTGAG
Organism: Microtus oregoni; assembly: GCF_018167655.1. NCBI lineage: Eukaryota > Metazoa > Chordata > Mammalia > Rodentia > Cricetidae > Microtus > Microtus oregoni. The sequence continues at coordinate 66,781 of NW_024543417.1, forward strand.
TACCCAGCACCCTGAGCACTGAGCACCCAGCACCCTGAGTACTGAGCACCGAGCACCCTGAGTACTGAGCACCCAGCACCATGAGTACTGAGCACCCAGCACCCTGAGTACTGAGCACTCAGCACCCTGAGTACTGAGCACCGAGCACCCCGAGCACTGAGCACCCAGCACCCTGAGCCCTGAGCACCCTGAGGACTGAGCACCCAGCACCCTGAGGGCTGAGCACCCAGCACCCTGAGTACTGAGCACCGATCACCCTGAGCACTGAGCACCCAGCACCCCGAGCACAGAGCACCCAGCACCCTGAGCACTGAGCACCCAGCACCCTGAGTACTGAGCACCCAGGACCCTGAGCACTGAGCACCGAGCACCCTGAGCACTGAGCACCCAGCACCATGAGCACTCAGCACCCAGCACCCCGAGCACTGAGCACCCAGCACCCTGAGCACTGAGCACCCAGCACCCTGAGCACGGAGCACCCCGAGGACTGAGCACCCAGCACCCTGAGCACTGAGCACCCAGCACATTGAGTACTGAGCACCGAGCCCCTCGAGCACTAAGCACCCAGCACCCTGAGTACTAAGCACCCAGCACCCTGAGCACTGAGCACCCAGCACCCTGAGCACTGAGCACCCAGCACCCCGAGCACGGAGCACAAAGCACCCTGAGTACTGAGCACCCAACACCCAGAGTACTGAGCACCCAGCACCCTGAGCACTGAGCACCCAGCACCCTGAGTACTGAGCACCCAGCACCCTGAGTACTGAACACCCAGCACCCTGAGCACTGAGCACTGAGCACCCTGAGCACTGAGTACTGAGCAATGAGCACCCTGAGCACTGAGCACCCAGCACCCCGAGTACAGAGCACCCAGCACCCCGAGCACTGAGCACCCAGTGCCCCGAGCACTGAGCACACAGCACCCCGAGCACTGAGCACTGAGCACCCTGAGCACTGAGCACCCAGCACCCCGAGTACTGAGCACTGAGCACCCTGAGTACTGAGCACCAAGCAACCCGAGTACTGAGCACTGAGCACCCTGAGTACTGAGCACCCAGCACCACGAGCACTGAGCACCTAGCGCCCTGAGCACTGAGCACCCAGCACCCTGAGCACTGAGCACCCAGTCCCCTGAGTACTGAGCACCCAGCACCATGAGTACTGAGAACCCAGCACCCTGAGTACTGAGCACTCAGCCCCCTGTGTACTGAGCACCGAGCACCCCGAGCACTGAGCACCCAGCACCCTGAGCACTGAGCACCCTGAGGACTGAGCACCCAGCACCCTGAGCACTGAGCACCCAGCACCCTGAGTACTGAGCACCGATCACCCTGAGCACTGAGCACCCAGCACCCCGAGCACTGAGCACCCAGAACCCTGAGTACTGAGCACCCAGCACCCTGAGCACTGAGCACCCAGCACCCTGAGTACTGAGCACCCTGAGTACTGAGCACCGATCACCCTGAGCACTGAGCACCCAGCACCCTGAGTACTGAGCACCCAGCATCCTGAGCACTGAGCACCCAGGACCCTGAGCACTGAGCACCCAGCACCCTGAGTACTGAGCACCCAGCACCCTGAGTACTGAGGATCCAGCACCCTGAGCACTGAGCACCCAGCACCCTGAGTACTGAGCACCCAGCACCCTGAGTACTGAGCACCCAGCATCCTGAGTACTCAGCACCCAGCACCCAGAGCACTGAGCACCCAGCACCCTGAGCACTCAGCACCCAGGACCCCGAGCACTGAGTATTTTGCACCCAGCACCCTGAGTACTGAGCACGCAGCACGCTGAGTACTGAGCACCCAGCACCCCGAGCACTGAGCACCCAGCACCATGAGTACTGAGCACCCAGCACCCTGAGTACTGAGCACTCAGCACCCTGAGTACTGAGCACCGAGCACCCCGAGCACTGAGCACCCAGCACCCTGAGCACTGAGCACCCTGAGGACTGAGCACCTAGCACCCTGAGTACTGAGCACCCAGCACCCTGAGTACTGAGCACCGATCACCCTGAGCACTGAGCACCCAGCACCCCGAGCACTGAGCACCCAGCACCCTGAGCACTGAGCACCCAGCACCCTGAGTACTGAGCACGCAGCACGCTGAGTACTGAGCACCCAGCACCCCGAGCACTGAGCACCCAGCACCCTGAGCACTGAGCACCCAGCACCCTGAGCACTGAGCACCCAGCACCCTGAGCACTGAGCACCCAGCACCCCGAGCACGGAGCACAAAGCACCCTGAGTACTGAACACCCAACACCCAGAGTACTGAGCACCCAGCACCCTGAGCACTGAGCACCCAGCACCCTGAATACTGAGCACCCAGCACCCTGAGTACTGAACACCCAGCACCCTGAGCACTGAGCACTGAGCACCCTGAGCACTGAGTACTGAGCAATGAGCACCCTGAGCACTGAGCACCCAGCACCCCGAGTACTGAGCACCCAGCACCCTGAGCACTGAGCACCCAGCGCCCCGAGCACTGAGCACACAGCACCCCGAGCACTGAGCACTGAGCACCCTGAGCACTGAGCACCCAGCACCCCGAGCACTGAGCACCCAGCACCCCGAGCACTGAGCACCTAGCGCCCTGAGCACTGAGCACCCAGCACCCTGAGCACTGAGCACCCAGTCCCCTGAGTACTGAGCACCCAGCACCATGAGTACTGAGAACCCAGCACCCTGAGTACTGAGCACTCAGCACCCTGAGTACTGAGCACCGAGCACCCCGAGCACTGAGCACCCAGCACCCTGAGCACTGAGCACCCTGAGGACTGAGCACACAGCACCCTGAGCACTGAGCACCCAGCACCCTGAGTACTGAGCACCGATCACCCTGAGCACTGAGCACCCAGCACCCCGAGCACTGAGCACCCAGCACCCTGAGTACTGAGCACCCAGCACCCGGAGCACTGAGCACCCAGCACCCTGAGTACTGAGCACCCTGAGTACTGAGCACCGATCACCCTGAGCACTGAGCACCCAGCACCCTGAGTACTGAGCACCCAGCACCCTGAGTACTGTGCACCCTGAGTACTGAGCACCGATCACCCTGAGCACTGAGCACCCAGCACCCTGAGTACTGAGCACCCAGCACCCTGAGTACTGAGCTCCCAGCACCCTGAGTACTGAGGATCCAGCACCCTGAGCACTGAGCACCCAGCACCCTGAGTACTGAGCACCCAGCACCCTGAGTACTGAGCACCCAGCACCCTGAGTACTCAGCACCCAGCACCCAGAGCACTGAGCACCCAGCACCCTGAGCACTCAGCACCCAGGACCCCGAGCACTGAGTATTGAGCACCCAGCACCCTGAGTACTGAGCACGCAGCACGCTGAGTACTGAGCACCCAGCACCCCGAGCACTGAGCACCCAGCACCATGAGTACTGAGCACCCAGCACCCTGAGTACTGAGCACTCAGCACCCTGAGTACTGAGCACCGAGCACCCCGAGCACTGAGCACCCAGCACCCTGAGCACTGAGCACCCTGAGGACTGAGCACCTAGCACACTGAGTACTGAGCACACAGCACCCTGAGTACTGAGCACCGATCACACTGAGCACTGAGCACCCAGCACCCCGAGCACTGAGCACCCAGCACCCTGAGCACTGAGCACCCAGCACCCTGAGTACTGAGCACGCAGCACGCTGAGTACTGAGCACCCAGCACCCCGAGCACTGAGCACCCAGCACCCTGAGCACTGAGCACCCAGCACCCTGAGTACTGAGCACGCAGCACGCTGAGTACTGAGCACCCAGCACCCTGAGTACTGAGCACCCAGGACCCTGAGCACTGAGCACCGAGCACCCCGAGCACTGAGCACCCAGCACCCTGAGCACTCAGCACCCAGCACCCCGAGCAGTGAGCACCCAGCACCCTGAGCACTGAGCACCCAGCACCCTGAGCACGGAGCACCCCGAGGACTGAGCACCCAGCACCCTGAGCACTGAGCACCCAGCACCTTGAGTACTGAGCACCGAGCACCTCGAGCACTAAGCACCCAGCACCCTGAGTACTGAGCACCCAGCACCCTGAGCACTGAGCACCCAGCACCCTGAGCACTGAGCACCCAGCACCCTGAGCACGGAGCACAAAGCACCCTGAGTACTGAGCACCCAACACCCAGAGTACTGAGCACCCAGCACCCTGAGCACTGAGCACCCAGCACCCTGAGTACTGAGCACCCAGCACCCTGAGTACTGAACACCCAGCACCCTGAGCACTGAGCACTGAGCACCCTGAGCACTGAGTACTGGGCAATGAGCACCCTGAGCACTGAGCACCCAGCACCCCGAGTACTGAGCACCCAGCACCCCGAGCACTGATCACCCAGCGCCCCGAGCACTGAGCACCCAGCACCCCGAGCACTGAGCACTGAGCACCCTGAGCATTGAGCACCCAGCACCCCGAGTACAGAGCACTGAGCACCCTGAGTACTGAGCAGCAAGCAACCCGATTACTGAGCACTGAGCACTCTGAATACTGAGCACCCAGCACCCTGAGCACTGAGCACCCAGCACCCTGAGTACTGAGCACTGAGAACCCTGAGTACTGAGCACCGAGCACCCTGAGTACTGAGCACCCAGCACCCTGATCACTGAGCACGGAGCACCCCGAGGACTGAGCACCCAGCACCCTGAGCACTGAGCACCCAGCACCTTGAGTACTGAGCACCGAGCACCCCGAGCACTGAGCACCCAGCACCCTGAGTACTGAGCACCCTGCACCCTGAGCACTGAGCACCCAGCACCCTGAGCACTGAGCACGCAGCACCCCGAGCACTGAGCACCCAGCATCCTGAGTACTGAGCACAGAGCACCCTGAGCACTGAGCACCCAGCACCCTGAGTACTGAGCACCCAGCACCCTGAGTCCTGAGCAACCAGCACCCTGAGCACTGAGCACTGAGCACCCAGCACCCTGAGCACTGAGGACCCAGCACCCCGAGCACTGAGCACCCAGCACGCTGAGTACTGAGCACTGAGCACCCAGCACGCTGAGTACTGAGCACTGAGGACCCAGCACCCTGAGTACTGAGCACCCAGCACCCCGAGCACTGAGCACCCAGCACCCTGAGCACTGAGCACCTAGCGCCCTGAGCACTGAGCACCCAGCACCCTGAGCACTGAGCACCCAGTCCCCTGAGTACTGAGCACCCAGCACCATGAGTACTGAGAACCCAGCACCCTGAGTACTGAGCACTCAGCACCCTGAGTACTGAGCACCGAGCACCCCGAGCACTGAGCACCCAGCACCCTGAGCACTGAGCACCCTGAGGACTGAGCACACAGCACCCTGAGCACTGAGCACCCAGCACCCTGAGTACTGAGCACCGATCACCCTGAGCACTGAGCACCCAGCACCCCGAGCACTGAGCACCCAGCACCCTGAGTACTGAGCACCCAGCACCCGGAGCACTGAGCACCCAGCACCCTGAGTACTGAGCACCCTGAGTACTGAGCACCGATCACCCTGAGCACTGAGCACCCAGCACCCTGAGTACTGAGCACCCAGCACCCTGAGTACTGTGCACCCTGAGTACTGAGCACCGATCACCCTGAGCACTGAGCACCCAGCACCCTGAGTACTGAGCACCCAGCACCCTGAGTACTGAGCACCCAGCACCCTGAGTACTGAGGATCCAGCACCCTGAGCACTGAGCACCCAGCACCCTGAGTACTGAGCACCCAGCACCCTGAGTACTGAGCACCCAGCACCCTGAGTACTCAGCACCCAGCACCCAGAGCACTAAGCACCCAGCACCCTGAGCACTCAGCACCCAGGACCCCGAGCACTGAGTATTGAGCACCCAGCACCCTGAGTACTGAGCACGCAGCACGCTGAGTACTGAGCACCCAGCACCCCGAGCACTGAGCACCCAGCACCATGAGTACTGAGCACCCAGCACCCTGAGTACTGAGCACTCAGCACCCTGAGTACTGAGCACCGAGCACCCCGAGCACTGAGCACCCAGCACCCTGAGCACTGAGCACCCTGAGGACTGAGCACCTAGCACACTGAGTACTGAGCACACAGCACCCTGAGTACTGAGCACCGATCACCCTGAGCACTGAGCACCCAGCACCCCGAGCACTGAGCACCCAGCACCCTGAGCACTGAGCACCCAGCACCCTGAGTACTGAGCACGCAGCACGCTGAGTACTGAGCACCCAGCACCCCGAGCACTGAGCACCCAGCACCCTGAGCACTGAGCACCCAGCACCCTGAGTACTGAGCACGCAGCACGCTGAGTACTGAGCACCCAGCACCCTGAGTACTGAGCACCCAGGACCCTGAGCACTGAGCACCGAGCACCCCGAGCACTGAGCACCCAGCACCCTGAGCACTCAGCACCCAGCACCCCGAGCAGTGAGCACCCAGCACCCTGAGCACTGAGCACCCAGCACCCTGAGCACGGAGCACCCCGAGGACTAAGCAACCAGAACCCTGAGCACTGAGCACCCAGCACCTTGAGTACTGAGCACCGAGCACCTCGAGCACTAAGCACCCAGCACCCTGAGTACTGAGCACCCAGCACCCTGAGCACTGAGCACCCAGCACCCTGAGCACTGAGCACCCAGCACCCTGAGCACGGAGCACAAAGCACCCTGAGTACTGAGCACCCAACACACAGAGTACTGAGCACCCAGCACCCTGAGCACTGAGCACCCAGCACCCTGAGTACTGAGCACCCAGCACCCTGAGTACTGAACACCCAGCACCCTGAGCACTGAGCACTGAGCACCCTGAGCACTGAGTACTGGGCAATGAGCACCCTGAGCACTGAGCACCCAGCACCCCGAGTACTGAGCACCCAGCACCCCGAGCACTGATCACCCAGCGCCCCGAGCACTGAGCACCCAGCACCCCGAGCACTGAGCACTGAGCACCCTGAGCATTGAGCACCCAGCACCCCGAGTACTGAGCACTGAGCACCCTGAGTACTGAGCAGCAAGCAACCCGATTACTGAGCACTGAGCACTCTGAATACTGAGCACCCAGCACCCTGAGCACTGAGCACCCAGCACCCTGAGTACTGAGCACTGAGAACCCTGAGTACTGAGCACCGAGCACCCTGAGTACTCAGCACCCAGCACCCTGATCACTGAGCACGGAGCACCCCGAGGACTGAGCACCCAGCACCCTGAGCACTGAGCACCCAGCACCTTGAGTACTGAGCACCGAGCACCCCGAGCACTGAGCACCCAGCACCCTGAGTACTGAGCACCCTGCACCCTGAGCACTGAGCACCCAGCACCCTGAGCACTGAGCACGCAGCACCCCGAGCACTGAGCACCCAGCATCCTGAGTACTGAGCACAGAGCACCCTGAGCACTGAGCACCCAGCACCCTGAGTACTGAGCACCCAGCACCCTGAGTACTGAGCAACCAGCACCCTGAGCACTGAGCACTGAGCACCCAGCACCCTGAGCACTGAGGACCCAGCACCCCGAGCACTGAGCACCCAGCACGCTGAGTACTGAGCACTGAGCACCCAGCACCCTGAGTACTGAGCACCCAGGACCCTGAGTACTGAGCACCCAGCACCCCAAGCACTGAGCACTGAGCAACCTGAGTACTGAGCACTGAGCACCCTTAGTACTGAGCACCGAGCACCCTGAGTACTGAGCACCCAGCACCCCGAGCACTGAGCACTGAGCAACCTGAGTGCTGAGCAACAAGCACCCCGAGTACTGAGCACTGAGCACCCTGAGTACTGAGCACCCAGCACCCTGAGCACTGAGCACCCAGCACACTGAGTACTGAGCACTGAGAACCCTGAGTACTGAACACCGAGCACCCTGAGTACTGAGCACCCAGCACGGTGATCACTGAGCACGGAGCACCCCGAGGACTGAGCACCCAGCACCCTGAGCACTGAGCACCCAGCACCTTGAGTACTGAGCACCGAGCACCCCGAGCACTGAGCACCCAGCACCCTGAGTACTGAGCACCCAGCACCCTGAGCACTGAGCACCCAGCACCCTGAGCACTAAGCACCCAGCACCCCGAGAACTGAGCACCCAGCACCCTGAGTACTGAGCACCCAGCACCCTGAGTACTGAGCACCCAGCACCCTGAGCACTGAGGACTGAGCACCCAGCACCTTGAGCACTGAGCACTGACCACCCAGCACCCCGAGCACTGAGCACCCAGCACCCCGAGCACTGAGCACCCAGCGCCCTGAGCACTGAGCACCCAGCACCCTGAGCACTGAGCACCCAGTCCCCTGAGTACTGAGCACCCAGCACCATGAGTACTGAGCACCCAGCACCCTGAGTACCGAGCACTCAGCACCCTGAGTACTGAGCACCGAGCACCCCGAGCACTGAGCACCCAGCACCCTGAGCACTGAGCACCCTGAGGCCTGAGCACCCAGCACCCTGAGCACTGAGCACCCAGCACCCTGAGTACTGAGCACCGATCACCCTGAGCACTGAGCACCCAGCACCCCGAGCACTGAGCACCCAGCACCCTGAGTACTGAGCACCCAGCACCCTGAGCACTGAGCACCCAGCATCCTGAGTACTGAGCACCCTGAGTACTGAGCACCGATCACCCTGAGCACTGAGCATCCAGCACCCTGAGTACTGAGCACCCAGCACCCTGAGCACTGAGCACCCAGCACCCTGAGCACTGAGCACCCAGCACCCTGAGTACTGAGCACCCAGCACCCTGAGTACTGAGTACCCAGCACCCTGAGCACTGAGCACCCAGCACCCTGAGTACTGAGCACCGAGCACCCTGAGTACTGAGCACCCAGCACCCTGAGTACTGAGCACCCAGCACCCTGAGCACTGAGCACCCAGCACCCTGAGTACTGAGCACCCAGCACCCTGAGTACTGAGCACCCAGCACCCAGAGCACTGAGCACCCAGCACCCTGAGCACTCAGCACCCAGGACCCCGAGCACTGATTATTGTGCACCCAGCACCCTGAGTACTGAGCACCCAGCACCATGAGTACTGAGCACCCAGCACCCTGAGTACTGAGCACTCAGCACCCTGAGTACTGAGCACCGAGCAGCCCGAGCACTGAGCACCCAGCACCCTGAGCCCTGAGCACCCTGAGGACTGAGCACCCAGCACCCTGAGCACTGAGCACCCAGCACCCTGAGTACTGAGCACCGATCACCCTGAGCACTGAGCACCCAGCACCCCGAGCACAGAGCACCCAGCACCCTGAGCACTGAGCACCCAGCACCCTGAGTACTGAGCACCCAGGACCCTGAGCACTGAGCACCGAGCACCCCGAGCACTGAGCACCCAGCACCCTGAGCACTCAGCACCCAGCATGCCGAGCACTGAGCACCCAGCACCCTGAGCACTGAGCACCCAGCACCCTGAGCACGGAGCACCCCGAGGACTGAGCACCCAGCACCCTGAGCACTGAGCACCCAGCACCTTGAGTACTGAGCACCGAGCCCCTAGAGCACTAAGCACCCAGCACCCTGAGTACTAAGCACCCAGCACCCTGAGCACTGAGCACCCAGCACCCTGAGCACTGAGCACCCAGCACCCCGAGCACGGAGCACAAAGCACCATGAGTACTGAGCACCCAACACCCAGAGTACTGAGCACCCAGCACCCTGAGCACTGAGCACCCAGCACCCTGAGTACTGAGCACCCAGCACCCTGAGTACTGAACACCCAGCACCCTGAGCACTGAGCACTGAGCACCCTGAGCACTGAGTACTGAGCAATGAGCACCCTGAGCACTGAGCACCCAGCACCCCGAGTACAGAGCACCCAGCACCCCGAGCACTGAGCACCCAGCGCCCCGAGCACTGAGCACACAGCACCCCGAGCACTGAGCACTGAGCACCCTGAGCACTGAGCACCCAGCACCCCGAGTACTGAGCACTGAGCACCCTGAGTACTGAGCACCAAGCAACCCGAGTACTGAGCACTGAGCACCCTGAGTACTGAGCACCCAGCACCACGAGCACTGAGCACCTAGCGCCCTGAGCACTGAGCACCCAGCACCCTGAGCACTGAGCACCCATCCCCTGAGTACTGAGCACCCAGCACCATGAGTACTGAGAACCCAGCACCCTGAGTACTGAGCACTCAGCCCCCTGTGTACTGAGCACCGAGCACCCCGAGCACTGAGCACCCAGCACCCTGAGCACTGAGCACCCTGAGGACTGAGCACCCAGCACCCTGAGCACTGAGCACCCAGCACCCTGAGTACTGAGCACCGATCACCCTGAGCACTGAGCACCCAGCACCCCGAGCACTGAGCACTCAGAACCCTGAGTACTGAGCACCCAGCACCCTGAGCACTGAGCACCCAGCACCCTGAGTACTGAGCACCCTGAGTACTGAGCACCGATCACCCTGAGCACTGAGCACCCAGCACCCCGAGCACTGAGCACCCAGAACCCTGAGTACTGAGCACCCAGCACCCTGAGTACTGAGCACCCAGCATCCTGAGCACTGAGCACCCAGGACCCTGAGCACTGAGCACCCAGCACCCTGAGTACTGAGCACCCAGCACCCTGAGTACTGAGGATCCAGCACCCTGAGCACTGAGCACCCAGCACCCTGAGTACTGAGCACCCAGCACCCTGAGTACTGAGCACCCAGCATCCTGAGTACTCAGCACCCAGCACCCAGAGCACTGAGCACCCAGCACCCTGAGCACTCAGCACCCAGGACCCCGAGCACTGAGTATTGAGCACCCAGCACCCTGAGTACTGAGCACGCAGCACGCTGAGTACTGAGCACCCAGCACCCCGAGCACTGAGCACCCAGCACCATGAGTACTGAGCACCCAGCACCCTGAGTACTGAGCACTCAGCACCCTGAGTACTGAGCACCGAGCACCCCGAGCACTGAGCACCCAGCACCCTGAGCACTGAGCACCCTGAGGACTGAGCACCTAGCACCCTGAGTACTGAGCACCCAGCACCCTGAGTACTGAGCACCGATCACCCTGAGCACTGAGCACCCAGCACCCCGAGCACTGAGCACCCAGCACCCTGAGCACTGAGCACCCAGCACCCTGAGTACTGAGCACGCAGCACGCTGAGTACTGAGCACCCAGCACCCCGAGCACTGAGCACCCAGCACCCTGAGCACTGAGTACCCAGCACCCTGAGCACTGAGCACCCAGCACCCTGAGCACTGAGCACCCAGCACCCCGAGCACGGAGCACAAAGCACCCTGAGTACTGAACACCCAACACCCAGAGTACTGAGCACCCAGCACCCTGAGCACTGAGCACCCAGCACCCTGAGTACTGAGCACCCAGCACCCTGAGTACTGAACACCCAGCACCCTGAGCACTGAGCACTGAGCACCCTGAGCACTGAGTACTGAGCAATGAGCACCCTGAGCACTGAGCACCCAGCACCCCGAGTACTGAGCACCCAGCACCCTGAGCACTGAGCACCCAGCGCCCCGAGCACTGAGCACACAGCACCCCGAGCACTGAGCACTGAGCACCCTGAGCACTGAGCACCCAGCACCCCGAGCACTGAGCACCCAGCACCCCGAGCACTGAGCACCTAGCGCCCTGAGCACTGAGCACCCAGCACCCTGAGCACTGAGCACCCAGTCCCCTGAGTACTGAGCACCCAGCACCATGAGTACTGAGAACCCAGCACCCTGAGTACTGAGCACTCAGCACCCTGAGTACTGAGCACCGAGCACCCCGAGCACTGAGCACCCAGCACCCTGAGCACTGAGCACCCTGAGGACTGAGCACACAGCACCCTGAGCACTGAGCACCCAGCACCCTGAGTACTGAGCACCGATCACCCTGAGCACTGAGCACCCAGCACCCCGAGCACTGAGCACCCAGCACCCTGAGTACTGAGCACCCAGCACCCGGAGCACTGAGCACCCAGCACCCTGAGTACTGAGCACCCTGAGTACTGAGCACAGATCACCCTGAGCACTGAGCACCCAGCACCCTGAGTACTGAGCACCCAGCACCCTGAGTACTGAGCACCCTGAGTACTGAGCACCGATCACCCTGAGCACTGAGCACCCAGCACCCTGAGTACTGAGCACCCAGCACCCTGAGTACTGAGCACCCAGCACCCTGAGTACTGAGGATCCAGCACCCTGAGCACTGAGCACCCAGCACCCTGAGTACTGAGCACCCAGCACCCTGAGTACTGAGCACCCAGCACCCTGAGTACTCAGCACCCAGCACCCAGAGCACTGAGCACCCAGCACCCTGAGCACTCAGCACTCAGGACCCCGAGCACTGAGTATTGAGCACCCAGCACCCTGAGTACTGAGCACGCAGCACGCTGAGTACTGAGCACCCAGCACCCCGAGCACTGAGCACCCAGCACCATGAGTACTGAGCACCCAGCACCCTGAGTACTGAGCACTCAGCACCCTGAGTACTGAGCACCGAGCACCCCGAGCACTGAGCACCCAGCACCCTGAGCACTGAGCACCCTGAGGACTGAGCACCTAGCACCCTGAGTACTGAGCACACAGCACCCTGAGTACTGAGCACCGATCACCCTGAGCACTGAGCACCCAGCACCCCGAGCACTGAGCACCCAGCACCCTGAGCACTGAGCACCCAGCACCCTGAGTACTGAGCACGCAGCACGCTGAGTACTGAGCACCCAGCACCCCGAGCACTGAGCACCCAGCACCCTGAGCACTGAGCACCCAGCACCCTGAGTACTGAGCACGCAGCACGCTGAGTACTGAGCACCCAGCACCCTGAGTACTGAGCACCCAGGACCCTGAGCACTGAGCACCGAGCACCCCGAGCACTGAGCACCCAGCACCCTGAGCACTCAGCACCCAGCACCCTGAGCACTGAGCACCCAGCACCCTGAGCACTGAGCACCCAGCACCCTGAGCACGGAGCACCCCGAGGACTGAGCACCCAGCACCCTGAGCACTGAGCACCCAGCACCTTGAGTACTGAGCACCGAGCACCTCGAGCACTAAGCACCCAGCACCCTGAGTACTGAGGACCCAGCACCCTGAGCACTGAGCACCCAGCACCCTGAGCACTGAGCACCCAGCACCCTGAGCACGGAGCACAAAGCACCCTGAGTACTGAGCACCCAACACCCAGAGTACTGAGCACCCAGCACCCTGAGCACTGAGCACCCAGCACCCTGAGTACTGAGCACCCAGCACCCTGAGTACTGAACACCCAGCACCCTGAGCACTGAGCACTGAGCACCCTGAGCACTGAGTACTGGGCAATGAGCACCCTGAGCACTGAGAACCCAGCACCCCGAGTACTGAGCACCCAGCACCCCGAGCACTGATCACCCAGCGCCCCGAGCACTGAGCACCCAGCACCCCGAGCACTGAGCACTGAGCACCCTGAGCATTGAGCACCCAACACCCCGAGTACTGAGCACTGAGCACCCTGAGTACTGAGCAGCAAGCAACCCGATTACTGAGCACTGAGCACTCTGAGTACTGAGCACCCAGCACCCTGAGCACTGAGCACCCAGCACCCTGAGTACTGAGCACTGAGAACCCTGAGTACTGAGCACCGAGCACCCTGAGTACTGAGCACCCAGCACCCTGATCACTGAGCACGGAGCACCCCGAGGACTGAGCACCCAGCACCCTGAGCACTGAGCACCCAGCACCTTGAGTACTGAGCACCGAGCACCCCGAGCACTGAGCACCCAGCACCCTGAGTACTGAGCACCCTGCACCCTGAGCACTGAGCACCCAGCACCCTGAGCACTGAGCACGCAGCACCCCGAGCACTGAGCACCCAGCATCCTGAGTACTGAGCACAGAGCACCCTGAGCACTGAGCACCCAGCACCCTGAGTACTGAGCACCCAGCACCCTGAGTACTGAGCAACCAGCACCCTGAGCACTGAGCACTGAGCACCCAGCACCCTGAGCACTGAGCACTGAGCACCCAGCACCACAGCCCTGAGCACCCAGCACCCCGAGCACTGAGCACCCAGCACCCTGAGCACTGAGCACCCAGCACCCTGAGCACTGAGGACCCAGCACCCTGAGTACTGAGCACCCAGAACCCTGAGTACTGAGCACTCGGCACCCTGAGTACTGAGCACCGAGCACCCCGAGCACTGAGCACCCAGCACCCTGAGCACAGAGCACCCGGAGGACTGAGCACCCAGCACCATGAGCACTTTGCACCGATCACCCTGAGCACTAAGCACCCAGCACCCCGAGCACTGAGCACCCAGCACCCTGAGTACTGAGCACCCAGCACCCCGAGTACTGAGCACCCAGCACCCTGAGTACTGAGCACACAGCATCCCGAGCACTGAGCACCCAGCACCCTGAGTACTGAGCACCCTGAGTACTGAGCACTGAGCACCGAGCATCCTGAGTACTGAGCACCCTGAGGACTGAGCACCCAGCACCCTGAGCTCTGAGCACCCAGCACCCTGAGTACTGAGCACTGATCACCCTGAGCACTGAGCACCCAGCACCCCGAGCACTGAGCACCCAGCACCCTGAGCACTGAGCACTGAGCACCCAGCAACCCGAGTACTGAGCACCCAGCACCCTGAGCACTGAGCACCCTGAGCACTGAGCACCTTGAGCACTGAGCACTGAGCACCCAGCACCCTGAGTACTGAGCACCCAACACTCTGAGCACTGAGCACCCAGCACGCAGAGTACTGAGCACTGAGCACACAGCACCCTGAGTACTGAGCACACAGCACCCCGAGCACTGAGCACCCAGCGCCCCGAGCACTGAGCACCCAGCACCCCGAGCACTGAGCACTGAGCACACTGAGCACTGAGCACCCAGCACCCCGAGTACTGAGCACTGACCACCCTGAGTACTGAGCACCGAGCACCCCGAGGACTGAGCACTGAGCACCCTGAGTACTGAGCACCCAGCACCCTGAGCACTGAGAACCCTGAGTACTGAGCACCGAGCAACCCGAGTACTGAGCACTGAGCACCCTGAGTACTGAGCACCCAGCACCACGAGCACTGAGCACCTAGCGCCCTGAGCACTGAGCACCCAGCACCCTGAGCACTGAGCACCCAGTCCCCTGAGTACTGAGCACCCAGCACCATGAGTACTGAGAACCCAGCACCCTGAGTACTGAGCACTCAGCCCCCTGTGTACTGAGCACCGAGCACCCCGAGCACAGAGCACCCAGCACCCTGAGCACTGAGCACCCTGAGGACTGAGCACCCAGCACCCTGAGCACTGAGCACCCAGCACCCTGAGTACTGAGCACCGATCACCCTGAGCACTGAGCACCCAGCACCCCGAGCACTGAGTACCCAGAACCCTGAGTACTGAGCACCCAGCACCCTGAGCACTGAGCACCCAGCACCCTGAGTACTGAGCACCCTGAGTACTGAGCACCGATCACCCTGAGCACTGAGCACCCAGCACCCTGAGCACTGAGCACCCTGAGTACTGAGCACCCAGCACCCTGAGCACTGAGCACCCAGAACCCTGAGTACTGAGCACCCAGCACCCTGAGCACTGAGCACAAAGCACCCTGAGTACTGAGCACCCTGAGTACTGAGCACCGATCACCCTGAGCACTGAGCACCCAGCACCCTGTGTACTGAGCACCGATCACCCTGAGCACTGAGCACCCAGCACCCTGAGTACTGAGCACCCAGCATCCTGAGCACTGAGCACCCAGGACCCTGAGCACTGAGCACCCAGCACCCTGAGTACTGAGCACCCAGCACCCTGAGTACTGAGGATCCAGCACCCTGAGCACTGAGCACCCAGCACCCTGAGTACTGAGCACCCAGCACCCTGAGTACTGAGCACCCAGCATCCTGAGTACTCAGCACCCAGCACCCAGAGCACTGAGCACCCAGCACCCTGAGCACTCAGCACCCAGGACCCCGAGCACTGAGTATTGAGCACCCAGCACCCTGAGAACTGAGCACCAAGCACCCCGAGCACTGAGCAAACAGCACCCTGAGTACTGAGCACTCAGCACCCTGAGTAATGAGCACCGAGCACCCCGAGCACTGAGCACCCAGCACCCTGAGCACTGAGCACCCTGAGGACTGAGCACCTAGCACCCTGAGTACTGAGCACCCAGCACCCTGAGTACTGAGCACCGATCACCCTGAGCACTGAGCACCCAGCACCCCGAGCACTGAGCACCCAGCACCCTGAGCACTGAGCACCCAGAACCCTGAGTACTGAGCACGCAGCACGCTGAGTACTGAGCACCCAGCACCCCGAGCACTGAGCACCCAGCACCCTGAGCACTGAGCACCCAGCACCCTGAGCACTGAGCACCCAGCACCCTGAGCACTGAGCACACAGCACCCCGAGCACGGAGCACAAAGCACCCTGAGTACTGAACACCCAACACCCAGAGTACTGAGCACCCAGCGCCCTGAGCACTGAGCACCCAGCACCCTGAGTACTGAGCACTGAGCACCCTGAGCACTGAGTACTGAGCAATGAGCACCCTGAGCACTGAGCACCCAGCACCCCGAGTACTGAGCACCCAGCACCCTGAGCACTGAGCACCCAGCGCCCCGAGCACTGAGCACACAGCACCCCGAGCACTGAGCACTGAGCACCCTGAGCACTGAGCACCCAGCACCCCGAGCACTGAGCACCCAGCACCCCGAGCACTGAGCACCTAGTGCCCTGAGCACTGAGCACCCAGCACCCTGAGCACTGAGCACCCAGTCCCCTGAGTACTGAGCACCCAGCACCATGAGTACTGAGAACCCAGCACCCTGAGTACTGAGCACTCAGCACCCTGAGTACTGAGCACCGAGCACCCCGAGCACTGAGCACCCAGCACCCTGAGCACTGAGCACCCTGAGGACTGAGCACACAGCACCCTGAGCACTGAGCACCCAGCACCCTGAGTACTGAGCACCGATCACCCTGAGCACTGAGCACCCAGCACCCCGAGCACTGAGCACCCAGCACCCTGAGTACTGAGCACCCAGCACCCGGAGCACTGAGCACCCAGCACCCTGAGTACTGAGCACCCTGAGTACTGAGCACCGATCACCCTGAGCACTGAGCACCCAGCACCCTGAGTACTGAGCACCCAGCACCCTGAGTACTGAGCACCCTGAGTACTGAGCACCGATCACCCTGAGCACTGAGCACCCAGCACCCTGAGTACTGAGCACCCAGCACCCTGAGTACTGAGCACCCAGCACCCTGAGTACTGAGGATCCAGCACCCTGAGCACTGAGCACCCAGCACCCTGAGTACTGAGCACCCAGCACCCTGAGTACTGAGCACCCAGCACCCTGAGTACTCAGCACCCAGCACACAGAGCACTGAGCACCCAGCACCCTGAGCACTCAGCACCCAGGACCCCGAGCACTGAGTATTGAGCACCCAGCACCCTGAGTACTGAGCACGCAGCACGCTGAGTACTGAGCACCCAGCACCCCGAGCACTGAGCACCCAGCACCATGAGTACTGAGCACCCAGCACCCTGAGTACTGAGCACTCAGCACCCTGAGTACTGAGCACCGAGCACCCCGAGCACTGAGCACCCAGCACCCTGAGCACTGAGCACCCTGAGGACTGAGCACCTAGCACCCTGAGTACTGAGCACACAGCACCCTGAGTACTGAGCTCCGATCACCCTGAGCACTGAGGACCCAGCACCCCGAGCACTGAGCACCCAGCACCCTGAGCACTGAGCACCCAGCACCCTGAGTACTGAGCATGCAGCACGCTGAGTACTGAGCACCCAGCACCCCGAGCACTGAGCACCCAGCACCCTGAGCACTGAGCACCCAGCACCCTGAGTACTGAGCACGCAGCACGCTGAGTACTGAGCACCCAGCACCCTGAGTACTGAGCACCCAGGACCCTGAGCACTGAGCACCGAGCACCCCGAGCACTGAGCACCCAGCACCCTGAGCACTCAGCACCCAGCACCCCGAGCACTGAGCACCCAGCACCCTGAGCACTGAGCACCCAGCACCCTGAGCACGGAGCACCCCGAGGACTGAGCACCCAGCACTCTGAGCACTGAGCACCCAGCACCTTGAGTACTGAGCACTGAGCACCTCGAGCACTAAGCACCCAGCACCCTGAGTACTGAGCACCCAGCACCCTGAGCACTGAGCACCCAGCACCCTGAGCACTGAGCACCCAGCACCCTGAGCACGGAGCACAAAGCACCCTGAGTACTGAGCACCCAACACCCAGAGTACTGAGCACCCAGCACCCTGAGCACTGAGCACCCAGCACCCTGAGTACTGAGCACCCAGCACCCTGAGTACTGAACACCCAGCACCCTGAGCACTGAGCACTGAGCACCCTGAGCACTGAGTACTGGGCAATGAGCACCCTGAGCACTGAGCACCCAGCACCCCGAGTACTGAGCACCCAGCACCCCGAGCACTGATCACCCAGCACCCCGAGCACTGAGCACCCAGCACCCCGAGCACTGAGCACTGAGCACCCTGAGCACTGAGCACCCAGCACCCCGAGTACTGAGCACTGAGCACCCTGAGTACTGAGCAGCAAGCAACCCGATTACTGAGCACTGAGCACTCTGAGTACTGAGCACCCAGCACCCTGAGCACTGAGCACCCAGCACCCTGAGTACTGAGCACTGAGAACCCTGAGTACTGAGCACCGAGCACCCTGAGTACTGAGCACCCAGCACCCTGATCACTGAGCACGGAGCACCCCGAGGACTGAGCACCCAGCACCCTGAGCACTGAGCACCCAGCACCTTGAGTACTGAGCACCGAGCACCCTGAGCACTGAGCACCCAGCACCCTGAGTACTGAGCACCCTGCACCCTGAGCACTGAGCACCCAGCACCCTGAGCACTGAGCACGCAGCACCCCGAGCACTGAGCACCCAGCATCCTGAGTACTGAGCACAGAGCACCCTGAGCACTGAGCACCCAGCACCCTGAGTACTGAGCACCCAGCACCCTGAGTACTGAGCAACCAGCACCCTGAGCACTGAGCACCCAGCACCCTGAGCACTGAGCACTGAGCACCCAGCACCACAGCCCTGAGCACCCAGCACCCCGAGCACTGAGCACCCAGCACCCTGAGCACTGAGCACCCAGCACCCTGAGCACTGAGGACCCAGCACCCTGAGTACTGAGCACCCAGCACCCTGAGTACTGAGCACTCAGCACCCTGAGTACTGAGCACCGAGCACCCCGAGCACTGAGCACCCAGCACCCTGAGCACAGAGCACCCGGAGGACTGAGCACCCAGCACCATGAGCACTTTGCACCGATCACCCTGAGCACTAAGCACCCAGCACCCCGAGCACTGAGCACCCAGCACCCTGAGTACTGAGCACCCAGCACCCCGAGTACTGAGCACCCAGCACCCTGAGTACTGAGCACCCAGCATCCCGAGCACTGAGCACCCAGCACCCTGAGTACTGAGCACCCTGAGTACTGAGCACTGAGCACCGAGCATCCTGAGTACTGAGCACCCTGAGGACTGAGCACCCTGCACCCTGAGCTCTGAGCACACAGCACCCTGAGTACTGAGCACTGATCACCCTGAGCACTGAGCACCCAGCACCCCGAGCACTGAGCACCCAGCACCCTGAGCACTTAGCACTGAGCACCCAGCACCCCGAGTACTGAGCACCCAGCACCCTGAGCACTGAGCACCCTGAGCACTGAGCACCTTGAGCACTGAGCACTGAGCACCCAGCACCCTGAGTACTGAGCACCCAACACTCTGAGCACTGAGCACCCAGCACGCAGAGTACTGAGCACTGAGCACACAGCACCCTGAGTACTGAGCACACAGCACCCCGAGCACTGAGCACCCAGCGCCCCGAGCACTGAGCACCCAGCACCCCGAGCACTGAGCACTGAGCACACTGAGCACTGAGCTCCCAGCACCCCGAGTACTGAGCACTGACCACCCTGAGTACTGAGCACCCAGCACCCCGAGGACTGAGCACTGAGCACCCTGAGTACTGAGCACCCAGCACCCTGAGCACTGAGAACCCAGCACCTTGAGTACTGAGCACCGAGCACCCCGAGTACTGAGCACCGAGCACCCAGAGTACTGAGCACCCAGCACCCTGAGCACTGAGCACCCAGCACCCTGAGCACTGAGCACCCAGCACCCCGAGCACTGAGCACCCAGCACCCTGAGTACTGAGCACCCAACACCCAGAGTAATGAGCACCCAGCACCCTGAGAATTGAGCACCCAGTACCCTGAGTACTGAGCACCCAGCACCCTGAGTACTGAGCACCCAGCACCCTGAGCACTGAGCACTGAGCACCCAGCACCCTGAGCACTGAGCACTGAGCACCCAGCACCCTGAGCACTGAGCACCCAGCACCCCGAGCACTGAGCACACAGCGCCCTGAGCACTGAGCACCCAGCACCCTGAGCACTGAGCACCCAGCCCCCTGAGTACTGAGCACCCAGCACCCTGAGTACTGAGCACCCAGCACCCTGAGCACTGAGAACCCTGAGGACTGAGCACCCAGCACCCCGAGCACTGAGCACCCAGCACCCTGAGCACTGAGCACCTAGTGCCCTGAGCACTGACCACCCAGCACCCTGAGCACTGAGCACCCAGTCCCCTGAGTACTGAGCACCCAGCACCATGAGTACTGAGAACCCAGCACCCTGAGTACTGAGCACTCAGCCCCCTGTGTACTGAGCACCGAGCACCCCGAGCACTGAGCACCCAGCACCCTGAGCACTGAGCACCCTAAGGACTGAGCACCCAGCACCCTGAGCACTGAGCACCCAGCACCCTGAGTACTGAGCACCGATCACCCTGAGCACTGAGCACCCAGCACCCCGAGCACTGAGCACCCAGCACCCTGAGTACTGAGCACCCAGCACCCTGAGCACTGAGCACCCAGCACCCTGAGTACTGAGCACACTGAGTACTGAGCACCGATCACCCTGAGCACTGTGCACCCAGCACCCTGAGTACTGAGCACCCAGCACCCTGAGCACTGAGCACCCAGGACCCTGAGCACTGAGCACCCAGCAACCTGAGTACTGAGCACCCAGCACCCTGAGTACTGAGCACCCAGCACCCTGAGTACTGAGCACCCAGCACCCTGAGTACTCAGCACCCAGCACCCAGAGCACTGAGCACCCAGCACCCTGAGCATTCAGCACCCAGGACCCCGAGCACTGAGTATTGAGCACCCAGCACCCTGAGTACTGAGCACGCAGCACGCTGAGTACTGAGCACCCAGCACCCCGAGCACTGAGCACCCAGCACCCTGAGCACTTAGCACTGAGCACCCAGCACCCCGAGTACTGAGCACACAGCACCCTGAGCACTGAGCACCCTGAGCACTGAGCACCTTGAGCACTGAGCACTGAGCACCCAGCACCCTGAGTACTGAGCACCCAACACTCTGAGCACTGAGCACCCAGCACGCAGAGTACTGAGCACTGAGCACACAGCACCCTGAGTACTGAGCACACAGCACCCCGAGCACTGAGCACCCAGCGCCCCGAGCACTGAGCACCCATCACCCCGACCACTGAGCACTAAGCACACTGAGCACTGAGCACCCAGCACCCCGAGTACTGAGCACTGACCACCCTGAGTACTGAGCACCCAGCACCCCGAGGACTGAGCACTGAGCACCCTGAGTACTGAGCACCCAGCACCCTGAGCACTGAGAACCCAGCACCTTGAGTACTGAGCACCGAGCACCCCGAGTACTGAGCACCGAGCACCCAGAGTACTGAGCACCCAGCACCCTGAGCACTGAGCACCCAGCACCCTGAGCACTGAGCACCCAGCCCCCTGAGTACTGAGCACCCAGCACCCTGAGTACTGAGCACCCAGCACCCTGAGCACTGAGAACCCTGAGGACTGAGCACCCAGCACCCCGAGCACTGAGCACCCAGCACCCTGAGCACTGAGCACCTAGTGCCCTGAGCACTGACCACCCAGCACCCTGAGCACTGAGCACCCAGTCCCCTGATTACTGAGCACCCAGCACCATGAGTACTGAGAACCCAGCACCCTGAGTACTGAGCACTCAGCCCCCTGTGTACTGAGCACCGAGCACCCCGAGCACTGAGCACCCAGCACCCTGAGCACTGAGCACCCTAAGGACTGAGCACCCAGCACCCTGAGCACTGAGCACCCAGCACCCTGAGTACTGAGCACCGATCACCCTGAGCACTGAGCACCCAGCACCCCGAGCACTGAGCACCCAGCACCCTGAGTACTGAGCACCCAGCACCCTGAGCACTGAGCACCCAGCACCCTGAGTACTGAGCACACTGAGTACTGAGCACCGATCACCCTGAGCACTGTGCACCCAGCACCCTGAGTACTGAGCACCCAGCACCCTGAGCACTGAGCACCCAGGACCCTGAGCACTGAGCACCCAGCAACCTGAGTACTGAGCACCCAGCACCCTGAGTACTGAGGATCCAGCACCCTGAGCACTGAGCACCCAGCACCCTGAGTACTGAGCACCCAGCACCCTGAGTACTGAGCACCCAGCACCCTGAGTACTCAGCACCCAGCACCCAGAGCACTGAGCACCCAGCACCCTGAGCATTCAGCACCCAGGACCCCGAGCACTGAGTATTGAGCACCCAGCACCCTGAGTACTGAGCACGCAGCACGCTGAGTACTGAGCACCCAGCACCCCGAGCACTGAGCACCCAGCACCCTGAGCACTTAGCACTGAGCACCCAGCACCCCGAGTACTGAGCACACAGCACCCTGAGCACTGAGCACCCTGAGCACTGAGCACCTTGAGCACTGAGCACTGAGCACCCAGCACCCTGAGTACTGAGCACCCAACACTCTGAGCACTGAGCACCCAGCACGCAGAGTACTGAGCACTGAGCACACAGCACCCTGAGTACTGAGCACACAGCACCCCGAGCACTGAGCACCCAGCGCCCCGAGCACTGAGCACCCAGCACCCCGACCACTGAGCACTGAGCACACTGAGCACTGAGCACCCAGCACCCCGAGTACTGAGCACTGACCACCCTGAGTACTGAGCACCCAGCACCCCGAGGACTGAGCACTGAGCACCCTGAGTACTGAGCACCCAGCACCCTGAGCACTGAGAACCCAGCACCTTGAGTACTGAGCACCGAGCACCCCGAGTACTGAGCACCGAGCACCCAGAGTACTGAGCACCCAGCACCCTGAGCACTGAGCACCCAGCACCCTGAGCACTGAGCACCCAGCACCCCGAGCACTGAGCACCCAGCACCCTGAGTACTGAGCACCCAACACCCAGAGTAATGAGCACCCAGCACCCTGAGAACTGAGCACCCAGTACCCTGAGTACTGAGCACCCAGCACCCTGAGTACTGAGCACCCAGCACCCTGAGCACTGAGCACTGAGCACCCAGCACCCTGAGCACTGAGCACTGAGCACCCAGCACCCTGAGCACTGAGCACCCAGCACCCCGAGCACTGAGCACCCAGCGCCCTGAGCACTGAGCACCCAGCACCCTGAGCACTGAGCACCCAGCCCCCTGAGTACTGAGCACAAAGCACCCTGAGTACTGAGCACCCAGCACCCTGAGCACTGAGAACCCTGAGGACTGAGCACCCAGCACCCCGAGCACTGAGCACCCAGCACCCTGAGCACTGAGCACCTAGCGCCCTGAGCACTGACCACCCAGCACCCTGAGCACTGAGCACCCAGTCCCCTGAGTACTGAGCACCCAGCACCATGAGTACTGAGAACCCAGCACCCTGAGTACTGAGCACTCAGCCCCCTGTGTACTGAGCACCGAGCACCCCGAGCACTGAGCACCCAGCACCCTGAGCACTGAGCACCCTAAGGACTGAGCACCCAGCACCCTGAGCACTGAGCACCCAGCACCCTGAGTACTGAGCACCGATCACCCTGAGCACTGAGCACCCAGCACCCCGAGCACTGAGCACCCAGCACCCTGAGTACTGAGCACCCAGCACCCTGAGCACTGAGCACCCAGCACCCTGAGTACTGAGCACACTGAGTACTGAGCACCGATCACCCTGAGCACTGTGCACCCAGCACCCTGAGTACTGAGCACCCAGCACCCTGAGCACTGAGCACCCAGGACCCTGAGCACTGAGCACCCAGCAACCTGAGTCCTGAGCACCCAGCACCCTGAGTACTGAGGATCCAGCACCCTGAGCACTGAGCACCCAGCACCCTGAGTACTGAGCACCCAGCACCCTGAGTACTGAGCACCCAGCACCCTGAGTACTCAGCACCCAGCACCCAGAGCACTGAGCACCCAGCACCCTGAGCACTCAGCACCCAGGACCCCGAGCACTGAGTATTTAGCACCCAGCACCCTGAGTACTGAGCACGCAGCACGCTGAGTACTGAGCACCCAGCACCCCGAGCACTGAGCACCCAGCACCATGAGTACTGAGCACCCAGCACCCTGAGTACTGAGCACTCAGCACCCTGAGTACTGAGCACCGAGCACCCCGAGCACTGAGCACCCAGCACCCTGAGCACTGAGCACCCTGAGGACTGAGCACCTAGCTCCCTGAGTACTGAGCACCCAGCACCCTGAGTACTGAGCACCGATCACCCTGAGCACTGAGCACCCAGCACCCCGAGCACTGAGCACCCAGCACCCTGAGCACTGAGCACCCAGCACCCTGAGTACTGAGCACGCAGCACGCTGAGTACTGAGCACCCAGCACCCCGAGCACTGAGCACCCAGCACCCTGAGCACTGAGCACCCAGCACCCTGAGCACTGAGCACCCAGCACCCTGAGCACTGAGCACCCAGCACCCCGAGCACGGAGCACAAAGCACCCTGAGTACTGAACACCCAACACCCAGAGTACTGAGCACCCAGCACCCTGAGCACTGAGCACCCAGCACCCTGAGCACTGAGCACCCAGCACCCCGAGCACTGAGCACCCAGCACCCTGAGTACTGAGCACCCAACACCCAGAGTAATGAGCACCCAGCACCCTGAGAACTGAGCACCCAGTACCCTGAGTACTGAGCACCCAGCACCCTGAGTACTGAGCACCCAGCACCCTGAGCACTGAGCACTGAGCACCCAGCACCCTGAGCACTGAGCACTGAGCACCCAGCACCCTGAGCACTGAGCACCCAGCACCCCGAGCACTGAGCACACAGCGCCCTGAGCACTGAGCACCCAGCACCCTGAGCACTGAGCACCCAGCCCCCTGAGTACTGAGCACCCAGCACCCTGAGTACTGAGCACCCAGCACCCTGAGCACTGAGAACCCTGAGGACTGAGCACCCAGCACCCCGAGCACTGAGCACCCAGCACCCTGAGCACTGAGCACCTAGTGCCCTGAGCACTGACCACCCAGCACCCTGAGCACTGAGCACCCAGTCCCCTGAGTACTGAGCACCCAGCACCATGAGTACTGAGAACCCAGCACCCTGAGTACTGAGCACTCAGCCCCCTGTGTACTGAGCACCGAGCACCCCGAGCACTGAGCACCCAGCACCCTGAGCACTGAGCACCCTAAGGACTGAGCACCCAGCACCCTGAGCACTGAGCACCCAGCACCCTGAGTACTGAGCACCGATCACCCTGAGCACTGAGCACCCAGCACCCCGAGCACTGAGCACCCAGCACCCTGAGTACTGAGCACCCAGCACCCTGAGCACTGAGCACCCAGCACCCTGAGTACTGAGCACACTGAGTACTGAGCACCGATCACCCTGAGCACTGTGCACCCAGCACCCTGAGTACTGAGCACCCAGCACCCTGAGCACTGAGCACCCAGGACCCTGAGCACTGAGCACCCAGCAACCTGAGTACTGAGCACCCAGCACCCTGAGTACTGAGGATCCAGCACCCTGAGCACTGAGCACCCAGCACCCTGAGTACTGAGCACCCAGCACCCTGAGTACTGAGCACCCAGCACCCTGAGTACTCAGCACCCAGCACCCAGAGCACTGAGCACCCAGCACCCTGAGCATTCAGCACCCAGGACCCCGAGCACTGAGTATTGAGCACCCAGCACCCTGAGTACTGAGCACGCAGCACGCTGAGTACTGAGCACCCAGCACCCCGAGCACTGAGCACCCAGCACCCTGAGCACTTAGCACTGAGCACCCAGCACCCCGAGTACTGAGCACACAGCACCCTGAGCACTGAGCACCCTGAGCACTGAGCACCTTGAGCACTGAGCACTGAGCACCCAGCACCCTGAGTACTGAGCACCCAACACTCTGAGCACTGAGCACCCAGCACGCAGAGTACTGAGCACTGAGCACACAGCACCCTGAGTACTGAGCACACAGCACCCCGAGCACTGAGCACCCAGCGCCCCGAGCACTGAGCACCCATCACCCCGACCACTGAGCACTGAGCACACTGAGCACTGAGCACCCAGCACCCCGAGTACTGAGCACTGACCACCCTGAGTACTGAGCACCCAGCACCCCGAGGACTGAGCACTGAGCACCCTGAGTACTGAGCACCCAGCACCCTGAGCACTGAGAACCCAGCACCTTGAGTACTGAGCACCGAGCACCCCGAGTACTGAGCACCGAGCACCCAGAGTACTGAGCACCCAGCACCCTGAGCACTGAGCACCCAGCACCCTGAGCACTGAGCACCCAGCCCCCTGAGTACTGAGCACCCAGCACCCTGAGTACTGAGCACCCAGCACCCTGAGCACTGAGAACCCTGAGGACTGAGCACCCAGCACCCCGAGCACTGAGCACCCAGCACCCTGAGCACTGAGCACCTAGTGCCCTGAGCACTGACCACCCAGCACCCTGAGCACTGAGCACCCAGTCCCCTGATTACTGAGCACCCAGCACCATGAGTACTGAGAACCCAGCACCCTGAGTACTGAGCACTCAGCCCCCTGTGTACTGAGCACCGAGCACCCCGAGCACTGAGCACCCAGCACCCTGAGCACTGAGCACCCTAAGGACTGAGCACCCAGCACCCTGAGCACTGAGCACCCAGCAACCTGAGTACTGAGCACCGATCACCCTGAGCACTGAGCACCCAGCACCCCGAGCACTGAGCACCCAGCACCCTGAGTACTGAGCACCCAGCACCCTGAGCACTGAGCACCCAGCACCCTGAGTACTGAGCACACTGAGTACTGAGCACCGATCACCCTGAGCACTGTGCACCCAGCACCCTGAGTACTGAGCACCCAGCACCCTGAGCACTGAGCACCCAGGACCCTGAGCACTGAGCACCCAGCAACCTGAGTACTGAGCACCCAGCACCCTGAGTACTGAGGATCCAGCACCCTGAGCACTGAGCACCCAGCACCCTGAGTACTGAGCACCCAGCACCCTGAGTACTGAGCACCCAGCACCCTGAGTACTCAGCACCCAGCACCCAGAGCACTGAGCACCCAGCACCCTGAGCATTCAGCACCCAGGACCCCGAGCACTGAGTATTGAGCACCCAGCACCCTGAGTACTGAGCACGCAGCACGCTGAGTACTGAGCACCCAGCACCCCGAGCACTGAGCACCCAGCACCCTGAGCACTTAGCACTGAGCACCCAGCACCCCGAGTACTGAGCACACAGCACCCTGAGCACTGAGCACCCTGAGCACTGAGCACCTTGAGCACTGAGCACTGAGCACCCAGCACCCTGAGTACTGAGCACCCAACACTCTGAGCACTGAGCACCCAGCACGCAGAGTACTGAGCACTGAGCACACAGCACCCTGAGTACTGAGCACACAGCACCCCGAGCACTGAGCACCCAGCGCCCCGAGCACTGAGCACCCAGCACCCCGACCACTGAGCACTGAGCACACTGAGCACTGAGCACCCAGCACCCCGAGTACTGAGCACTGACCACCCTGAGTACTGAGCACCCAGCACCCCGAGGACTGAGCACTGAGCACCCTGAGTACTGAGCACCCAGCACCCTGAGCACTGAGAACCCAGCACCTTGAGTACTGAGCACCGAGCACCCCGAGTACTGAGCACCGAGCACCCAGAGTACTGAGCACCCAGCACCCTGAGCACTGAGCACCCAGCACCCTGAGCACTGAGCACCCAGCACCCCGAGCACTGAGCACCCAGCACCCTGAGTACTGAGCACCCAACACCCAGAGTAATGAGCACCCAGCACCCTGAGAACTGAGCACCCAGTACCCTGAGTACTGAGCACCCAGCACCCTGGGTACTGAGCACCCAGCACCCTGAGCACTGAGCACTGAGCACCCAGCACCCTGA
The DNA here is from genome assembly GCF_018167655.1 of Microtus oregoni. NCBI lineage: Eukaryota > Metazoa > Chordata > Mammalia > Rodentia > Cricetidae > Microtus > Microtus oregoni. Next base: position 94,877 of record NW_024543417.1, read on the forward strand.
GCACTGAGCACTGAGCACCCAGCACCCTGAGCACTGAGCACCCAGCACCCCGAGCACTGAGCACCCAGCGCCCTGAGCACTGAGCACCCAGCACCCTGAGCACTGAGCACCCAGCCCCCTGAGTACTGAGCACAAAGCACCCTGAGTACTGAGCACCCAGCACCCTGAGCACTGAGAACCCTGAGGACTGAGCACCCAGCACCCCGAGCACTGAGCACCCAGCACCCTGAGCACTGAGCACCTAGCGCCCTGAGCACTGACCACCCAGCACCCTGAGCACTGAGCACCCAGTCCCCTGAGTACTGAGCACCCAGCACCATGAGTACTGAGAACCCAGCACCCTGAGTACTGAGCACTCAGCCCCCTGTGTACTGAGCACCGAGCACCCCGAGCACTGAGCACCCAGCACCCTGAGCACTGAGCACCCTAAGGACTGAGCACCCAGCACCCTGAGCACTGAGCACCCAGCACCCTGAGTACTGAGCACCGATCACCCTGAGCACTGAGCACCCAGCACCCCGAGCACTGAGCACCCAGCACCCTGAGTACTGAGCACCCAGCACCCTGAGCACTGAGCACCCAGCACCCTGAGTACTGAGCACACTGAGTACTGAGCACCGATCACCCTGAGCACTGTGCACCCAGCACCCTGAGTACTGAGCACCCAGCACCCTGAGCACTGAGCACCCAGGACCCTGAGCACTGAGCACCCAGCAACCTGAGTCCTGAGCACCCAGCACCCTGAGTACTGAGGATCCAGCACCCTGAGCACTGAGCACCCAGCACCCTGAGTACTGAGCACCCAGCACCCTGAGTACTGAGCACCCAGCACCCTGAGTACTCAGCACCCAGCACCCAGAGCACTGAGCACCCAGCACCCTGAGCACTCAGCACCCAGGACCCCGAGCACTGAGTATTTAGCACCCAGCACCCTGAGTACTGAGCACGCAGCACGCTGAGTACTGAGCACCCAGCACCCCGAGCACTGAGCACCCAGCACCATGAGTACTGAGCACCCAGCACCCTGAGTACTGAGCACTCAGCACCCTGAGTACTGAGCAACGAGCACCCCGAGCACTGAGCACCCAGCACCCTGAGCACTGAGCACCCTGAGGACTGAGCACCTAGCTCCCTGAGTACTGAGCACCCAGCACCCTGAGTACTGAGCACCGATCACCCTGAGCACTGAGCACCCAGCACCCCGAGCACTGAGCACCCAGCACCCTGAGCACTGAGCACCCAGCACCCTGAGTACTGAGCACGCAGCACGCTGAGTACTGAGCACCCAGCACCCCGAGCACTGAGCACCCAGCACCCTGAGCACTGAGCACCCAGCACCCTGAGCACTGAGCACCCAGCACCCTGAGCACTGAGCACCCAGCACCCCGAGCACGGAGCACAAAGCACCCTGAGTACTGAACACCCAACACCCAGAGTACTGAGCACCCAGCACCCTGAGCACTGAGCACCCAGCACCATGAGTACTGAGCACCCAGCACCCTGAGTACTGAACACCCAGCACCCAGAGCACTGAGCACTGAGCACCCTGAGCACTGAGTACTGAGCAATGAGCACCCTGAGCACTGAGCACCCAGCACCCCGAGTACTGAGCACCCAGCACCCTGAGCACTGAGCACCCAGCGCCCCGAGCACTGAGCACACAGCACCCGGAGCACTGAGCACTGAGCACCCTGAGCACTGAGCACCCAGCACCCCGAGTACTGAGCACTGAGCACCCTGAGTACTGAGCACCAAGCAACCCGAGTACTGAGCACTGAGCACCCTGAGTACTGAGCAACCAGCACCCCGAGCACTGAGCACCCAGCACCCCGATCACTGAGCACCTAGCGCCCTGAGCACTGAGCACCCAGCACCCTGAGCACTGAGCACCCAGTCCCCTGAGTACTGAGCACCCAGCACCATGAGTACTGAGAACCCAGCACCCTGAGTACTGAGCACCCAGCACCCTGAGTACTCAGCACCCAGCACCCTGAGCACTGAGCAACCAGCACCCTGAGTACTGAGCACCCTGCACCCCAAGCACTGAGCACCCTGAGAACTGAGCACCCAGCACCCCAAGCACTGAGCACCCTGAGTACTGATCACCCAGCACCCTGATTAATGAGCACCCAGCACCCCGAGAACTGAGCACCCAGCACCCTGAGTATTGAGCACCGAGCACCCTGAGTACTGAGCACCCAGCACCCTGAGTACTGAGCACCCAGTGTACTGAGCACCGAGCACCCAGCACCCTGAGTACTGAGCACCCAGCACCCTGAGTTCTGAGCACCGAGCTGCCCGAGCACTGAGCACCCAGCACCCTGAGCACTGAGCACCCAGCACCCTGAGCACTGAGCACCCAGCACCCTGAGTACTGAGCACCCAGCACGCGGAGTACTGAGCACCCAGCACCCTGAGCACTGAGCACCCAGCACCCTGAGTACTGAGCACTGAGCACCCAGCACCCCGAGCACTGAGCACCCAGCACCCTGTGTACTGAGCACTGAGCACCCTGAGTACTAAGCACCCAGCACCCTGAGTACTGAGCACCCAGGACCCTGAGCACCGAGCACCCCGAGCACTGAGCACCCAGCACCCTGAGCACTCAGCACCCATCACGCCGATCACTGAGCACCCAGCACCCTGAGCACTGAGCACCCAGACCCCGAGCACTGAGCACCCAGCACCCCTAGCACTGTGCACCCAGCACCCTGAGTACTTAGAACCCAGCACCCTGAGTACTGAGCACCGAGCACCCTGAGTACTGAGCACCCAGCACGCTGAGCACTGAGCACCCAGCACCCCGAGTACTGAGCACCCAGCACCCTGAGTACGGAGCACCCAGCACCCCGAGCACTGAGCACCCAGCACCCTGAGCACTGAGCACCCAGCACCCTTAGTACTGAGCATCAAGCTCGCTGAGCCCTGAGCACCCAGCAACCTGAGTACTGAGCACCCAGCACCCTGAGCACTGAGCACCCAGCACCCTGAGCACTGAGCACTCAGCACCCTGAGTACTGAGCACCAAGCACCCCGAGCACTGAGCACCAGGTACCCCGAGCACTGAGCACCCAGCACCCTGAGTACTGAGCACCAAGCACCCTGAGTACTGAGCACTGAGCACTGAGCACCCTGAGCACTGAGCACCCAGCACCCTGAGCACTGAGCACCCAGCATCCTGAGCACTGAGTACTGAGCACCAAGCACCCTGAGTAATGAGCACTGAGCACCCTGAACACTGAGCACCCAACACCCCGAGCACTGAGCACCCAGCACCCTGAGTACTGAGCACCCAGCACCCTGAGTACTGAGCACTCAGCACCCTGATTACTGAGCACCCAGCACCCTGAGCACTGAGCACCCTGAGGACTGAGCACCCAGCACCCTGAGTACTGAGCACCCAGCACCCCGAGTACTGAGAACCCAGCACCGTGAGTACTGAGCACCCAGCACCCTGAGTAATGAGCACCCAGCACCCCGAGTACTGAGCACCCAGCACCGTGAGTACTGAGCACCCAGCACCCTGAGTACTGAGCACCCAGCACCCTGAGCACTGAGCACAAAGCACGCTGAGTACTGAGCACCTTGAGTACTGAGCATAGAGGACCCTGAGCACTGAGCACCCAGCACCCTGAGCACTGAGCACCCAGCACCCCGAGAATGAGCACCCAGCACCCTGAGTACTGAGAACCGAGCACCCTGAGTACTGAGCACCCAGCACGCTGAGCACTGAGCACCCAGCACCCCGAGTACTGAGCACCCAGCACCCCGAGCACTGAGCACCCATCACCACGAGAATCAGCACCCAGCACCCTGAGTACTGAGCACCCAGCACCCTGAGTACTGAGCACCGAGCTCCCCGAGCACTGAGCACCCAGAGTACTGAGCACCCAGCACCCTGAGTACTGAGCACCCAGCACCCTGAGCACTGAGCACCCAGCACCCTGAGTACTGAGCACCCAGCACCACGAGCACTGAGCACACAGCACCCTGAGTACTGAGCACCCTGAGGACTGAGCACCGATCACCATGAGCACTGATCACCCAGCACCCTGAGTACTGAGCACCCAGCACCCTGAGCACTGAGCACCCAGCACCCTGAGTACTGAGCAGAGAGCACCCTGATCACTGAGCACCCAGCACCCTGAGTACTGAGCACCCAGCACCCTGAGTACTGAGCACCGAGCACCCCGAGTACTGAGCACCCAGCACCCTGAGCACTCAGCACCCAGCACACCGAGCACTGAGCACCCAGCACCCTGAGTACTGAGCTCCCAGCACCCCGAGCCCTGAGCACCCAGCACCCTGAGTACTGAGCACCCTGAGTACTGAGCACCGATCACCCTGAGCACTGAGCACCCAACACCCTGAGTACTGAGCACCCAACGTACTGAGCACTGAGCACACTGAGCACTGAGCACCCAGCACCCTGAGTACTGAGCACCGAGCACCCTGAGCACTGAGCACCCAGCACCCTGAGTACTGAGCACCGAGCACCCCGAGCAATGAGCACCCAGCGCCCCGAGCACTGAGCACCCAGCACCCCGAGCACTGAGCACCCAGCACCCGTAGCACTGAGTACCCAGCACCCCGAGCAATGAGCACCCAGCACCCTGAGTACTGAGCACCCAGCACCCCGAGTACTGAGCACCCAGCAACCTGAGCACCGAGCACCCAGCACCCCGAGCACTGAGCACCCAGCACCCTGAGCACTGAGCACCCAGCACCCTGAGTACTGAGCACTGAGCTCCCCGAGTACTGAGCACCCACCACCCCGAGCACTGAGCACCGAGGACACTGAGCACTGAGCACCCAGCACCCCGAGCACTGAGCACCCAGCACCCTGTGCACTGAGCACCCAGCACCCTGAGCACTGAGCACCCAGCACCCCGAGCACTGAGCACCCAGCACCCCGATCACTGAGCACCTAGCGCCCTGAGCACTGAGCACCCAGCACCCTGAGCACTGAGCACCCAGTCCCCTGAGTACTGAGCACCCAGCACCATGAGTACTGAGAACCCAGCACCCTGAGTACTGAGCACCCAGCACCCTGAGTACTCAGCACCCAGCACCCTGAGCACTGAGCAACCAGCACCCTGAGTACTGAGCACCCTGCACCCCAAGCACTGAGCACCCTGAGAACTGAGCACCCAGCACCCCAAGCACTGAGCACCCTGAGTACTGATCACCCAGCACCCTGATTAATGAGCACCCAGCACCCCGAGAACTGAGCACCCAGCACCCTGAGTATTGAGCACCGAGCACCCTGAGTACTGAGCACCCAGCACCCTGAGTACTGAGCACCCAGTGTACTGAGCACCGAGCACCCAGCACCCTGAGTACTGAGCACCCAGCACCCTGAGTTCTGAGCACCGAGCTGCCCGAGCACTGAGCACCCAGCACCCTGAGCACTGAGCACCCAGCACCCTGAGCACTGAGCACCCAGCACCCTGAGTACTGAGCACCCAGCACGCGGAGTACTGAGCACCCAGCACCCTGAGCACTGAGCACCCAGCACCCTGAGTACTGAGCACTGAGCACCCAGCACCCCGAGCACTGAGCACCCAGCACCCTGTGTACTGAGCACTGAGCACCCTGAGTACTAAGCACCCAGCACCCTGAGTACTGAGCACCCAGGACCCTGAGCACCGAGCACCCCGAGCACTGAGCACCCAGCACCCTGAGCACTCAGCACCCATCACGCCGATCACTGAGCACCCAGCACCCTGAGCACTGAGCACCCAGACCCCGAGCACTGAGCACCCAGCACCCCTAGCACTGTGCACCCAGCACCCTGAGTACTGAGAACCCAGCACCCTGAGTACTGAGCACCGAGCACCCTGAGTACTGAGCACCCAGCACGCTGAGCACTGAGCACCCAGCACCCCGAGTACTGAGCACCCAGCACCCTGAGTACGGAGCACCCAGCACCCCGAGCACTGAGCACCCAGCACCCTGAGCACTGAGCACCCAGCACCCTTAGTACTGAGCATCAAGCTCGCTGAGCACTGAGCACCCAGCAACCTGAGTACTGAGCACCCAGCACCCTGAGCACTGAGCACCCAGCACCCTGAGCACTGAGCACTCAGCACCCTGAGTACTGAGCACCAAGCACCCCGAGCACTGAGCACCAGGTACCCCGAGCACTGAGCACCCAGCACCCTGAGTACTGAGCACCAAGCACCCTGAGTACTGAGCACTGAGCACTGAGCACCCTGAGCACTGAGCACCCAGCACCCTGAGCACTGAGCACCCAGCATCCTGAGCACTGAGTACTGAGCACCAAGCACCCTGAGTAATGAGCACTGAGCACCCTGAACACTGAGCACCCAACACCCCGAGCACTGAGCACCCAGCACCCTGAGTACTGAGCACCCAGCACCCTGAGTACTGAGCACTCAGCACCCTGATTACTGAGCACCCAGCACCCTGAGCACTGAGCACCCTGAGGACTGAGCACCCAGCACCCTGAGTACTGAGCACCCAGCACCCTGAGCACTGAGCACCCAGCACCCTGAGTACTGAGCACCCAGCACCACGAGCACTGAGCACACAGCACCCTGAGTACTGAGCACCCTGAGGACTGAGCACCGATCACCATGAGCACTGATCACCCAGCACCCTGAGTACTGAGCACCCAGCACCCTGAGCACTGAGCACCCAGCACCCTGAGTACTGAGCAGAGAGCACCCTGATCACTGAGCACCCAGCACCCTGAGTACTGAGCACCCAGCACCCTGAGTACTGAGCACCGAGCACCCCGAGTACTGAGCACCCAGCACCCTGAGCACTCAGCACCCAGCACACCGAGCACTGAGCACCCAGCACCCTGAGTACTGAGCTCCCAGCACCCCGAGCCCTGAGCACCCAGCACCCTGAGTACTGAGCACCCTGAGTACTGAGCACCGATCACCCTGAGCACTGAGCACCCAACACCCTGAGTACTGAGCACCCAACGTACTGAGCACTGAGCACACTGAGCACTGAGCACCCAGCACCCTGAGTACTGAGCACCGAGCACCCTGAGCACTGAGCACCCAGCACCCTGAGTACTGAGCACCGAGCACCCCGAGCAATGAGCACCCAGCGCCCCGAGCACTGAGCACCCAGCACCCCGAGCACTGAGCACCCAGCACCCGTAGCACTGAGGACCCAGCACCCCGAGCAATGAGCACCCAGCACCCTGAGTACTGAGCACCCAGCACCCCGAGTACTGAGCACCCAGCAACCTGAGCACCGAGCACCCAGCACCCCGAGCACTGAGCACCCAGCACCCTGAGCACTGAGCACCCAGCACCCTGAGTACTGAGCACTGAGCTCCCCGAGTACTGAGCACCCACCACCCCGAGCACTGAGCACCGAGGACACTGAGCACTGAGCACCCAGCACCCCGAGCACTGAGCACCCAGCACCCTGAGCACTGAGCACCCAGCACCCTGAGCACTGAGCACCCAGCACCCCGAGCACTGAACACCCAGCACCCCGATCACTGAGCACCTAGCGCCCTGAGCACTGAGCACCCAGCACCCTGAGCACTGAGCACCCAGTCCCCTGAGTACTGAGCACCCAGCACCATGAGTACTGAGAACCCAGCACCCTGAGTACTGAGCACCCAGCACCCTGAGTACTCAGCACCCAGCACCCTGAGCACTGAGCAACCAGCACCCTGAGTACTGAGCACCCTGCACCCCAAGCACTGAGCACCCTGAGAACTGAGCACCCAGCACCCCAAGCACTGAGCACCCTGAGTACTGATCACCCAGCACCCTGATTAATGAGCACCCAGCACCCCGAGAACTGAGCACCCAGCACCCTGAGTATTGAGCACCGAGCACCCTGAGTACTGAGCACCCAGCACCCTGAGTACTGAGCACCCAGTGTACTGAGCACCGAGCACCCAGCACCCTGAGTACTGAGCACCCAGCACCCTGAGTTCTGAGCACCGAGCTGCCCGAGCACTGAGCACCCAGCACCCTGAGCACTGAGCACCCAGCACCCTGAGCACTGAGCACCCAGCACGCTGAGTACTGAGCACCCAGCACGCGGAGTACTGAGCACCCAGCACCCTGAGCACTGAGCACCCAGCACCCTGAGTACTGAGCACTGAGCACCCAGCACCCCGAGCACTGAGCACCCAGCACCCTGTGTACTGAGCACTGAGCACCCTGAGTACTAAGCACCCAGCACCCTGAGTACTGAGCACCCAGGACCCTGAGCACCGAGCACCCCGAGCACTGAGCACCCAGCACCCTGAGCACTCAGCACCCATCACGCCGATCACTGAGCACCCAGCACCCTGAGCACTGAGCACCCAGACCCCGAGCACTGAGCACCCAGCACCCCTAGCACTGTGCACCCAGCACCCTGAGTACTGAGAACCCAGCACCCTGAGTACTGAGCACCGAGCACCCTGAGTACTGAGCACCCAGCACGCTGAGCACTGAGCACCCAGCACCCCGAGTACTGAGCACCCAGCACCCTGAGTACGGAGCACCCAGCACCCCGAGCACTGAGCACCCAGCACCCTGAGCACTGAGCACCCAGCACCCTTAGTACTGAGCATCAAGCTCGCTGAGCACTGAGCACCCAGCAACCTGAGTACTGAGCACCCAGCACCCTGAGCACTGAGCACCCAGCACCCTGAGCACTGAGCACTCAGCACCCTGAGTACTGAGCACCAAGCACCCCGAGCACTGAGCACCAGGTACCCCGAGCACTGAGCACCCAGCACCCTGAGTACTGAGCACCAAGCACCCTGAGTACTGAGCACTGAGCACTGAGCACCCTGAGCACTGAGCACCCAGCACCCTGAGCACTGAGCACCCAGCATCCTGAGCACTGAGTACTGAGCACCAAGCACCCTGAGTAATGAGCACTGAGCACCCTGAACACTGAGCACCCAACACCCCGAGCACTGAGCACCCAGCACCCTGAGTACTGAGCACCCAGCACCCTGAGTACTGAGCACTCAGCACCCTGATTACTGAGCACCCAGCACCCTGAGCACTGAGCACCCTGAGGACTGAGCACCCAGCACCCTGAGTACTGAGCACCCAGCACCCCGAGTACTGAGAACCCAGCACCGTGAGTACTGAGCACCCAGCACCCTGAGTAATGAGCACCCAGCACCCCGAGTACTGAGCACCCAGCACCGTGAGTACTGAGCACCCAGCACCCTGAGTACTGAGCACCCAGCACCCTGAGCACTGAGCACAAAGCACGCTGAGTACTGAGCACCTTGAGTACTGAGCATAGAGGACCCTGAGCACTGAGCACCCAGCACCCTGAGCACTGAGCACCCAGCACCCCGAGAATGAGCACCCAGCACCCTGAGTACTGAGAACCGAGCACCCTGAGTACTGAGCACCCAGCACGCTGAGCACTGAGCACCCAGCACCCCGAGTACTGAGCACCCAGCACCCCGAGCACTGAGCACCCATCACCACGAGAATCAGCACCCAGCACCCTGAGTACTGAGCACCCAGCACCCTGAGTACTGAGCACCGAGCTCCCCGAGCACTGAGCACCCAGAGTACTGAGCACCCAGCACCCTGAGTACTGAGCACCCAGCACCCTGAGCACTGAGCACCCAGCACCCTGAGTACTGAGCACCCAGCACCACGAGCACTGAGCACACAGCACCCTGAGTACTGAGCACCCTGAGGACTGAGCACCGATCACCATGAGCACTGAGCACCCAGCACCCTGAGTACTGAGCACCCAGCACCCTGAGCACTGAGCACCCAGCACCCTGAGTACTGAGCAGAGAGCACCCTGATCACTGAGCACCCAGCACCCTGAGTACTGAGCACCCAGCACCCTGAGTACTGAGCACCGAGCACCCCGAGTACTGAGCACCCAGCACCCTGAGCACTCAGCACCCAGCACACCGAGCACTGAGCACCCAGCACCCTGAGTACTGAGCTCCCAGCACCCCGAGCCCTGAGCACCCAGCACCCTGAGTACTGAGCACCCTGAGTACTGAGCACCGATCACCCTGAGCACTGAGCACCCAACACCCTGAGTACTGAGCACCCAACGTACTGAGCACTGAGCACACTGAGCACTGAGCACCCAGCACCCTGAGTACTGAGCACCGAGCACCCCGAGCACTGAGCACCCAGCACCCTGAGTACTGAGCACCGAGCACCCCGAGCAATGAGCACCCAGCGCCCCGAGCACTGAGCACCCAGCACCCCGAGCACTGAGCACCCAGCACCCGTAGCACTGAGGACCCAGCACCCCGAGCAATGAGCACCCAGCACCCTGAGTACTGAGCACCCAGCACCCCGAGTACTGAGCACCCAGCAACCTGAGCACCGAGCACCCAGCACCCCGAGCACTGAGCACCCAGCACCCTGAGCACTGAGCACCCAGCACCCTGAGTACTGAGCACTGAGCTCCCCGAGTACTGAGCACCCACCACCCCGAGCACTGAGCACCGAGGACACTGAGCACTGAGCACCCAGCACCCCGAGCACTGAGCACCCAGCACCCTGAGCACTGAGCACCCAGCACCCTGAGCACTGAGCACCCAGCACACCGAGCACTAAGCACCCAGCAACCCGAGCACTGAGCACCCAGCACCCCGAGCACTGAGCACCCAGCACCCTGAGTACTGAGCACCCAGCACCCTGAGTACTCAGCACCCAGCACCCTGAGCACTGAGCAACCAGCACCCCGAGAACTGAGCACCCAGCACCCCGAGCACTGAGCACCCAGCACCCCGAGCACTGAGCACCCAGCACCCTGAGCACTGAGCACCCTGAGTACTGAGCACTGAGCACCCTGAGTACTGAGCACCCAGCCCCCTGAGCACTGAGCACCCAGCACCCTGAGTACTGAGCACCGAGCACCCTGAGTACTGAGCACCCAGCACCCCGAGCACTGAGCACCCAGCACCCCGAGCACTGAGCACCCAGCACCCTGAGCACTGAGCACCCTGAGTACTGAGCACTGAGCACCCTGAGTACTGAGCACCCAGCACCCTGAGTATTGAGCACCCAGCAACCTGAGCACTGAGCACCGAGCACCCTGAGCACTGAGCACCAAGCACCCTGAGTACTGAGCACCCTGAGTACTGAGCACACAGCACCGTGAGCACTGAGCACCCAGCACCCCGAGCACTGAGCACCCAGCACCCTGAGCACTGAGCACCCTGAGTACTGAGCACTGAGCACCCTGAGTACTGAGCACTGAGCACCCTGAGTACTGAGCACCCAGCACACTGAGTACTGAGCACCCAGCACCCTGAGCAATGAGCACCCGGAGTACTGAGCACCCAGCACCCTGAGTACTAAGCACCGAGCACCCTGAGTACTGAGCACCCAGTACCCTGAGCACTGAACACACAGCACCCTGAGTACTGAGCACCCCGAGCATTGAGCACCCAGCACCCTGAGCACTGAGGACCCAGCACCCTGAGTACTGAGCACCCAGCACCCTGAGCACTGAGCACCCAGCACCCTGAGTACTGAGCACCCAGCACCCTGAGCACTGAGCACCCAGCACCCTGAGTAATGAGCAATGAGCACCCAGCACCCCGAGCACTGAGCACTCAGCACCCTGTGTACTGAGCACTGAGTACCCAGCACCCCGAGCACTGAGCACCCAGCACCCTGAGCACTGAGCACCCTGAGTACTGAGCACCCAGCACCCTGAGCACTGAGCACCCAGCACCCTGAGCACTGAGCACCCAGCACCCAGAGCACTGAGCACCCTGAGTACTGAGCACTGAGCACCCTGAGCACTGAGCACCGAGCACCCTGAGTGCTGAGCACTGAGCACCCTGACCACTGAGCACCCAGCACCCTGAGTACTGAGCACCCAGCACCCTGAGCACTGAGGACCGAGCACCCTGAGTACTAAGCACAAAGCACCCTGAGTACTGAGCACCCAGCACCCTGAGCACTGAGCACCCAGCACACTGAGTACTGAGCACTGAGCACCCTGAGTACTGAGCACCGAGCACCCTGAGCACGGAGCACCCAGCACGCTGAGTACTGAGCACTGAGCACCCTGATTAATGAGCACCCAGCACCCCGAGAACTGAGCACCCAGCACCCTGAGCACTGAGCACCCTGATTACTGAGCACTGAGCACCCTGAGTACTGAGCACCCAGCACCCTGAGTATTGAGCACCCAGCAACCTGAGCACTGAGCACCGAGCACCCTGAGCACAGAGCACCCAGCACCCTGAGCACTGAGCACCCAGCACCCTGAGCACTTAGCACCCTGAGGACTGAGCACCCAGCCCCCTGAGTACTGAGCACCCAGCACCCTGAGTACTGAGCACCCAGCATCCTGAGTACTGAGCACAGTGAGTACTGAGCACCCAGCACCCCGAGCACTGAGCACCCAGCATCCTGAGTACTGTGCAACCTGAGTACTGAGCACCCAGCAACCTGAGTACTTAGCACCCAGCACCTGAGCACTTAGCACCCAGCACCCTGAGTACTGAGCACCGAGCACTCCGAGTACTGAGCACCCAGCACCCCGAGCACTGAGCACCCAGCACCCTGAGCACTGAGCACCCAGCACCCCAAGCACTGAGCACCCAGCACCCTGAGTACTGAGTACTGAGCACCCTGAGTACTGAGCACCCAGCATCCTGAGCACTGAGCACCCAGCACCCTGAGTACTGAGCACCGAGCACCCCGAGCACTGAGCACGCAGCACCCTGAGTACTGAGCACCCAGCACCAAAAGTACTGAGCACCGAGCATCCTAAGCACTGAGCACCGAGCACCCCGAGCACTGAGCACCCAGCACCCCGAGCACTGAGTACCCAGCACCCGTAGCACTGAGGACCCAGCACCCCGAGCAATGAGCACCCAGCACCCTGAGTACTGAGCACCCAGCACCCCGAGTACTGAGCACCCAGCAACCTGAGCACCGAGCACCCAGCACCCCGAGCACTGAGCACCCAGCACCCTGAGCACTGAGCACCCAGCACCCTGAGCACTGAGCACCCAGCACCCAGAGCACTGAGCACCCTGAGTACTGAGCACGGAGCACCCTGAGCACTGAGCACCGAGCACCCTGAGTGCTGAGCACTGAGCACCCTGACCACTGAGCACCCAGCACCCTGAGTACTGAGCACCCAGCACCCTGAGCACTGAGGACCGAGCACCCTGAGCACTGAGCACCCAGCACGCTGAGTACTGAGCACTGAGCACCCTGATTAATGAGCACCCAGCACCCCGAGAACTGAGCACCCAGCACCCTGAGTATTGAGCACCGAGCACCCTGAGTACTGAGCACCCAGCACCCTGAGTACTGAGCACCCAGTGTACTGAGCACCGAGCACCCAGCACCCTGAGTACTGAGCACCCAGCACCCTGAGCACTGAGCACCCAGCACCCTGAGTACTGAGCACCGAGCACCCTGAGTACTGAGCACCCAGCACCCCGAGCACAGAGCACCCAGCACCCCGAGCACTGAGCACCCAGCACACCGAGCACTCAGCACCCAGCACCCCGAGCACTGAGCACCCAGCACACCGAGCACTGAGCACCCTGAGAACTGAGCACTGAGCACCCTGAGTACTGAGCACCCTGAGTACTGAGCACACAGCACCGTGAGCACTGAGCACCCAGCACCCCGAGCACTGAGCACCCAGCACCCTGAGCACTGAGCACCCTGAGTACTGAGCACTGAGCACCCTGAGTACTGAGCACTGAGCACCCTGAGTACTGAGCACCCAGCACACTGAGTACTGAGCACCCAGCACCCTGAGCAATGAGCACCCGGAGTACTGAGCACCCAGCACCCTGAGTACTAAGCACCGAGCACCCAGAGTACTGAGCACCCAGTACCCTGAGCACTGAACACACAGCACCCTGAGTACTGAGCACCCCGAGCATTGAGCACCCAGCACCCTGAGCACTGAGGACCCAGCACCCTGAGTACTGAGCACCCAGCACCCGGAGCACTGAGCACCCAGCACCCTGAGTACTGAGCACCCAGCACCCTGAGCACTGAGCACCCAGCACCCTGAGTAATGAGCACTGAGCACCCAGCACCCCGAGCACTGAGCACTCAGCACCCTGTGTACTGAGCACTGAGTACCCAGCACCCCGAGCACTGAGCACCCAGCACCCTGAGCACTGAGCACCCTGAGTACTGAGCACCCAGCACCCTGAGCACTGAGCACCCAGCACCCTGAGCACTGAGCACCCAGCACCCAGAGTACTGAGCACCCTGAGTACTGAGCACTGAGCACCCTGAGCACTGAGCACCGAGCACTCTGAGTGCTGAGCACTGAGCACCCTGACCACTGAGCACCCAGCACCCTGAGTACTGAGCACCCAGCAACCTGAGCACTGAGGACCGAGCACCCTGAGTACTAAGCACAAAGCACCCTGAGTACTGAGCACCCAGCACCCTGAGCACTGAGCACCCAGCACACTGAGTACTGAGCACTGAGCACCTTGAGTACTGAGCACCGAGCACCCTGAGCACGGAGCACCCAGCACGCTGAGTACTGAGCACTGAGCACCCTGATTAATGAGCACCCAGCACGCCGAGAACTGAGCACCCAGCACCCTGAGCACTGAGCACCCTGATTACTGAGCACTGAGCACCCTGAGTACTGAGCACCCAGCACCCTGAGTATTGAGCACCCAGCAACCTGAGCACTGAGCACCCAGCACCCTGAGCACTTAGCACCCTGAGGACTGAGCACCCAGCACCCTGAGTACTGAGCACCCAGCACCCTGAGTACTGAGCACCCAGCATCCTGAGTACTGAGCACAGTGAGTACTGAGCACCCAGCACCCCGAGCACTGAGCACCCAGCATCCTGAGTACTTAGCACCCAGCACCCCGAGCACTGAGCACCCAGCATCCTGAGCACTGAGCACCCAGCATCCTAAGTACTGTGCAACCTGAGTACTGAGCACCCAGCAACCTGAGTACTGAGCACCCAGCACCCCGAGAACTGAGCACCCAGCACCCTGAGCACTGAGCACCCAGCACCCCAAGCACTGAGCACCCAGCACCCTGAGTACTGAGTACTGAGCACCCTGAGTACTGAGCACCCAGCATCCTGAGCACTGAGCACCCAGCACCCTGAGTACTGAGCACCGAGCACCCCGAGCACTGAGCACGCAGCACCCTGAGTACTGAGCACCCAGCACCAAAAGTACTGAGCACCGAGCATCCTGAGCACTGAGCACCGAGCACCCCGAGCACTGAGCACCCAGCACCCCGAGCACTGAGCACCCAGCACCCGTAGCACTGAGGACCCAGCACCCCGAGCAATGAGCACCCAGCACCCTGAGTACTGAGCACCCAGCACCCCGAGTACTGAGCACCCAGCAACCTGAGCACCGAGCACCCAGCACCCCGAGCACTGAGCACCCAGCACCCTGAGCACTGAGCACCCAGCACCCTGAGCACTGAGCACCCAGCACCCAGAGCACTGAGCACCCTGAGTACTGAGCACTGAGCACCCTGAGCACTGAGCACCGAGCACCCTGAGTGCTGAGCACTGAGCACCCTGACCACTGAGCACCCAGCACCCTGAGTACTGAGCACCCAGCACCCTGAGCACTGAGGACCGAGCACCCTGAGTACTAAGCACAAAGCACCCTGAGTACTGAGCACCCAGCACCCTGAGCACTGAGCACCCAGCACACTGAGTACTGAGCACTGAGCACCCTGAGTACTGAGCACCGAGCACCCTGAGCACTGAGCACCCAGCACGCTGAGTACTGAGCACTGAGCACCCTGATTAATGAGCACCCAGCACCCCGAGAACTGAGCACCCAGCACCCTGAGTATTGAGCACCGAGCACCCTGAGTACTGAGCACCCAGCACCCTGAGTACTGAGCACCCAGTGTACTGAGCACCGAGCACCCAGCACCCTGAGTACTGAGCACCCAGCACCCTGAGCACTGAGCACCCAGCACCCTGAGTACTGAGCACCGAGCACCCTGAGTACTGTGCACCCAGCACCCCGAGCACTGAGCACCCAGCACCCCGAGCACTGAGCACCCAGCACACCGAGCACTCAGCACCCAGCACCCCGAGCACTGAGCACCCAGCACACCGAGCACTGAGCACCCAGCACCCCGAGCACCGAGCACCATGAGTACTAAGCACCGAGCACCCTGAGCACTGAGCACCCAGCACCCTGAGCACTGAGCACCCAGCACCCTGAGTACTGAGCCCCCAGCACCCCGAGCACTGAGCACCCAGCACCGTGAGTACTGAGCACCCAGCACCCTGAGCACTGAGCACCGAGCATCCTGAGCACTGAGCACCCAGCACCCTGAGGACTGAGTACCCAGCACCCCGAGCACTGAGCACCCAGCACCCTGAGCACTGAGCACCCTGATTACTGAGCACTGAGCACCCTGAGTACTGAGCACCCAGCACCCTGAGTATTGAGCACCCAGCAACCTGAGCACTGAGCACCAAGCACCCTGAGCACTGAGCACCCAGCACCCTGAGCACTGAGCACCCAGCACCCTGAGCACTTAGCACCCTGAGGACTGAGCACCCAGCACCCTGAGTACTGAGCACCCAGCACCCTGAGTACTGAGCACCCAGCATCCTGAGTACTGAGCACCCTGAGTACTGAGCACCCAGCACCCCGAGCACTGAGCACCCAGCATCCTGAGTACTGTGCAACCTGAGTACTGAGCACCCAGCAACCTGAGTACTTAGCACCCAGCACCTGAGCACTTAGCACCCAGCACCCTGAGTACTGAGCACCGAGCACTCCGAGTACTGAGCACCCAGCACCCCGAGCACTGAGCACCCTGCACCCTGAGCACTGAGCACCCAGCACCCCGAGCACTGAGCACCCAGCACCCTGAGTACTGAGTACTGAGCACCCTGAGTACTGAGCACCCAGCATCCTGAGCACTGAGCACCCAGCACCCTGAGTACTGAGCACCGAGCACCCCGAGCACCCCGAGCACTGAGCACGCAGCACCCTGAGTACTGAGCACCCAGCACCAAAAGTACTGAGCACCGAGCATCCTGAGCACTGAGCACCGAGCACCCCGAGCACTGAGCACCCAGCACCCTGAGTACTGAGCACCCAGCAAAAAGTGTACTGAGCAGCGAGCACCCTGAGCACTGAGCACCCAGCACCCTGAGTAATGAGCACCCAGCACCCCGAGTACTGAGCACCCAGCACCCCGAGCACTGAGCACCCAGCACCCTGAGTACTGAGCACCCAGCACCCTGAGCACTGAGCACAAAGCACACTGAGTACTGAGCACCCTGAGTACTGAGCATAGAGGACCCTGAGCACTGAGCACCCAGCACCCTGAGCACTGAGCACCCAGCACACCGAGAATGAGCACCCAGCACCCTGAGTACTGAGAACCGAGCACCCTGAGTACTGAGAACGCAGCACGCTGAGCACTGAGCACCCAGCACCCCGAGTACTGAGCACCCAGCACCTCGAGCACTGAGCACCCAGCACCACGAGAATGAGCACCCAGCACCCTGAGTACTGAGCACCCAGCACCCTGAGTACTGAGCACCCTGAGTACTGAGCACCGATCACCCTGAGCACTGAGCACCCAACACCCTGAGTACTGAGCACCCAACGTACTGAGCACCGAGCACACTGAGCACTGAGCACCCAGCACCCTGAGTACTGAGCACCGAGCACCCTGAGCACTGAGGACCCAGCACCCTGAGTACTGAGCACCGAGCACCCCGAGCACTGAGCACCCAGCGCCCCGAGCACTGAGCACCCAGCACCCCGAGCACTGAGCACCCAGCACCCGTAGCACTGAGGACCCAGCACCCCGAGCAATGAGCACCCAGCACCCTGAGTACTGAGCACCCAGCACCCCGAGTACTGAGCACCCAGCAACCTGAGCACCGAGCACCCAGCACCCCGAGCACTGAGCACCCAGCACCCTGAGCACTGAGCACCCAGCACCCTGAGTACTGAGCACTGAGCTCCCCGAGTACTGAGCACCCACCACCCCGAGCACTGAGCACCGAGGACACCGAGCACTGAGCACCCAGCACCCCGAGCACTGAGCACCCAGCACCCTGAGCACTGAGCACCCAGCACCCTGAGCACTGAGCACCCAGCACCCCGAGCACTAAGCACCCAGCAACCCGAGCACTGAGCACCCAGCACCCCGAGCACTGAGCACCCAGCACCCTGAGTCCTGAGAACCCAGCACCCTGAGTACTCAGCACCCAGCACCCTGAGCACTGAGCAACCAGCACCCTGAGTACTGAGCACCCTGCACCCCAAGCACTGAGCACCCTGAGAACTGAGCACCCAGCACCCCAAGCACTGAGCACCCTGAGTACTGAGCACCCAGCACCCTGATTAATGAGCACCCAGCACCCCGAGAACTGAGCACCCAGCACCCTGAGTATTGAGCACCGAGCACCCTGAGTACTGAGCACCCAGCACCCTGAGTACTGAGCACCCAGTGTACTGAGCACCGAACACCCAGCACCCTGAGTACTGAGCACCCAGCACCCTGAGCACTGAGCACACAGCACCCTGAGTACTGAGCACCGAGCAACCTGACTACTGAGCAACCAGCACCCCGAGCACTGAGCACCCAGCACCCCGAGCACTGAGCACCCAGCACCCTGAGCACTGAGCACCCTGAGTACTGAGCACTGAGCACCCTGAGTACTGAGCACCCAGCACCCTGAGTATTGAGCACCCAGCAACCTGAGCACTGAGCACCGAGCACCCTGAACACTGAGCACCAAGCACCCTGAGTACTGAGCACCCTGAGTACTGAGCACACAGCACCGTGAGCACTGAGCACCCAGCACCCCGAGCACTGAGCACCCAGCACCCGGAGCACTGAGCACCCTGAGTACTGAGCAATGAGCACCCTGAGTACTGAGCACTGAGCACCCTGAGTACTGAGCACCCAGCACCCTGAGTACTGAGCACCCAGCACCCTGAGCAATGAGCACCCGGAGTACTGAGCACCCAGCACCCTGAGTACTAAGCACCGAGCACCCTGAGTACTGAGCACCCAGTACCCTGAGCACTGAACACACAGCACCCTGAGTACTGAGCACCCTGAGCATTGAGCACCCAGCACCCTGAGCACTGAGGACCCAGCACCCTGAGTACTGAGCACCCAGCATCCTGAGCACTGAGCACCCAGCACCCTGAGTACTGAGCACCCAGCACCCTGAGCACTGAGCACCCAGCACTCTGAGTAATGAGCACTGAGCACCCAGCACCCCGAGCACTGAGCACTCAGCACCCTGTGTACTGAGCACTGAGTACCCAGCACCCCGAGCACTGAGCACCCAGCACCCTGAGCACTGAGCACCCTGAGTACTGAGCACCCAGCACCCTGAGCACTGAGCACCCAGCACCCTGAGCACTGAGCACCCAGCACCCAGAGTACTGAGCACCCTGAGTACTGAGCACTGAGCACCCTGAGCACTGAGCACCGAGCACCCTGAGTGCTGAGCACTGAGCACCCTGACCACTGAGCACCCAGCACCCTGAGTACTGAGCACCCAGCACCCTGAGCACTGAGGACCGAGCACCCTGAGTACTAAGCACAAAGCACCCTGAGTACTGAGCACCCAGCACCCTGAGCACTGAGCACCCAGCACACTGAGTACTGAGCACTGAGCACCCTGAGTACTGAGCACCGAGCACCCTGAGCACGGAGCACCCAGCACGCTGAGTACTGAGCACTGAGCACCCTGATTAATGAGCACCCAGCACCCCGAGAACTGAGCACCCAGCACCCTGAGCACTGAGCACCCTGATTACTGAGCACTGAGCACCCTGAGTACTGAGCACCCAGCACCCTGAGTATTGAGCACCCAGCAACCTGAGCACTGAGCACCGAGCACCCTGAGCACTTAGCACCCTGAGGACTGAGCATCCTGAGTACTGAGCACTGAGCACCCTGAGTACTGAGCACCCTGAGTACTGAGCACACAGCACCGTGAGCACTGAGCACCCAGCACCCCGAGCACTGAGCACCCAGCACCCTGAGCACTGAGCACCCTGAGTACTGAGCACTGAGCACCCTGAGTACTGAGCACTGAGCACCCTGAGTACTGAGCACCCAGCACACTGAGTACTGAGCACCCAGCACCCTGAGCAATGAGCACCCTGAGTACTGAGCACCGAGCACCCTGAGCACGGAGCACCCAGCACGCTGAGTACTGAGCACTGAGCACCCTGATTAATGAGCACCCAGCACCCCGAGAACTGAGCACCCAGCACCTTGAGTACTGAGCACCGAGCCCCTCGAGCACTAAGCACCCAGCACCCTGAGTACTGAGCACCCAGCACCCTGAGCACTGAGCACCCAGCACCCTAAGCACTGAGCACCCAGCACCCCGAGCACGGAGCACAAAGCACCCTGAGTACTGAGCACCCAACAACCAGAGTACTGAGCACCCAGCACCCTGAGCACTGAGCACCCAGCACCCTGAGTACTGAGCACCCCGCACCCTGAGTACTGAACACCCAGCACCCTGAGCACTGAGCACTGAGCACCCTGAGCACTGAGTACTGAGCAATGAGCACCCTGAGCACTGAGCACCCAGCACCCCGTGTACTGAGCACCCAGCACCCCGAGCACTGAGCACCCAGCGCCCCGAGCACTGAGCACACAGCACCCCGAGCACTGAGCACTGAGCACCCTGAGCACTGAGCACCCAGCACCCCGAGTACTGAGCACTGAGCACCCTGAGTACTGAGCACCCAGCAACCCGAGTACTGAGCACTGAGCACCCTGAGTACTGAGCACCCAGCACCCCGAGCACTGAGCACACAGCACCCCGAGCACTGAGCACCCAGCGCCCTGAGCACTGAGCACCCAGCACCCTGAGCACTGAGCACCCAGTCCCCTGAGTACTGAGCACCCAGCACCATGAGTATTGAGAACCCAGCATCCTGAGTACTGAGCACTCAGCACCCTGAGTACTGAGCACCGAGCACCCCGAGCACTGAGCACCCAGCACCCTGAGCACTGAGCACCCTGAGGACTGAGCACCCAGCACCCTGAGCATTGAGCACCCAGCACCCTGAGTACTGAGCACCGATCACCCTGAGCACTGAGCACCCAGCACCCCGAGCACTGAGCACCCAGCACCCTGAGTACTGAGCACCCAGCACCCTGAGCACTGAGCACCCAGCACCCTGAGTACTAAGCACCCTGAGTACTGAGCACCGATCACACTGAGCACTGAGCACCCAGCACCCTGAGTACTGAGCACCCAGCACCCTGAGCACTGAGCACCCAGCACCCTGAGCACTGAGCACCCAGCACACTGAGTACTGAGCACCCAGCACCCTGAGTACTGAGGATCCTGCACCCTGAGCACTGAGCACCCAGCACCCTGAGTACTGAGCACCCAGCACCCTGAGTACTGAGCACCCAGCACCCTGAGTACTGAGCACCCAGCACCCAGAGCACTGAGCACCCAGCACCCTGAGCACTCAGCACCCAGGACCCCGAGCACTGAGTATTGAGCACCCAGCACCCTGAGTACTGAGCACGCAGCACGCTGAGTACTGAGCTCCCAGCACCCCGAGCACTGAGCACCCAGCAACATGAGTACTGAGCACCCAGCACCCTGAGTACTGAGCACTCAGCACCCTGAGTACTGAGCACCGAGCACCCCGAGCACTGAGCACCCAGCACCCTGAGCACTGAGCACACTGAGGACTAAGCACCTAGCACCCTGAGTACTGAGCACCCAGCACCCTGAGTACTGAGCACCGATCACCCTGAGCACTGAGCACCCAGCACCCCGAGCACTGAGCACCCAGCACCCTGAGGACTGAGCACCCAGCACCCTGAGTACTGAGCACGCAGCACGCTGAGTACTGAGCACCCAGCACCCCGAGCACTGAGCACCCAGCACCCTGAGCACTGAGCACCCAGCACCCTGAGTACTGAGCACGCAGCACGCTGAGTACTGAGCACCCAGCACCCTGAGTACTGAGCACCCAGGACCCTGAGCACTGAGCACCGAGCACCCCGAGCACTGAGCACCCAGCACCCTGAGCACTCAGCACCCAGCACCCCGAGCACTGAGCACCCAGCACCCTGAGCACTGAGGACCCAGCACCCTGAGCACGGAGCACCCCGAGGACTGAGCACCCAGCACCCTGAGCACTGAGCACCCAGCACCTTGAGTACTGAGCACCGAGCACCTCGAGCACTAAGCACCCAGCACCCTGAGTACTGAGCACAGAGCACCCTGAGCACTGAGCACCCAGCACCCTGAGCACTGAGCACCCAGCACCCTGAGCACGGAGCACAAAGCACCCTGAGTACTGAGCACCCAACACCCAGAGTACTGAGCACCCAGCACCCTGAGCACTGAGCACCCAGCACCCTGAGTACTGAGCACCCAGCACCCTGAGTACTGAACACCCAGCACCCTGAGCACTGAGCACTGAGCACCCAGAGCACTGAGTACTGAGCAATGAGCACCCTGAGTACTGAGCACCCAGCACCCCGAGTACTGAGCACCCAGCACCCCGAGCACTGAGCACCCAGCGCCCCGAGCACTGAGCACCCAGCACCCCGAGCACTGAGCACTGAGCACCCTGAGCACTGAGCACCCAGCACCCCGAGTACTGAGCACTGAGCACCCTGAGTACTGAGCACCAAGCAACCCGATTACTGAGCACTGAGCACTCTGAGTACTGAGCACCCAGCATCCTGAGCACTGAGCACCCAGCACCCTGAGTACTGAGCACCGAGCACCCCGAGTACTGAGCACCCAGCACCCTGAGTACTGAGCACCCAGCACCCCGAGCACTGAGCACCCATTATCCTGAGTACTGAGCACCCTGAGGACTGAGCACTGAGCACCGAGCATCCTGAGTACTGAGCACCCTGAGGACTGAGCACCCAGCACCCTGAGCACTGAGCACCCAGCACCCTGAGCACTGAGCACCCAGCACCCTGAGCACTGAGCACCCAGCAACCTGAGTACTGAGCACCCAGCACCCTGAGTACTGAGTACCCAGCACCCTGAGCACTGAGCACCCAGCACCCTGAGTACTGAGCACGGAGCACCCTGAGTACTGATCACCCAGCATCCTGAGTACTGAGCACCCAGCACCCTGAGCACTGAGAACCCAGCACCCTGAGTACTGAGCACCCAGCACCCTGAGTACTGAGCACCCAGCACCCTGAGTACTGAGCACCCAGCACCCTGAGTACTGAGCACCGAGCACCCCGCGCACTGAGCAACCAGCACCCTGAGTATTGAGCACTGAGCACCCTGAGAACTGAGCACCGAACTCCCTGAGTACTGAGCACCCAGCACCATGAGGACTGAGCACCCAGCACCCTGAGCACTGAGCACCCCGCACCCTGAGTACTGAGCACCCAGCACCCTGAGTACTGAGCACCCAGCACCCTTAGCACTGAGCACCCAGCACCCCGAGCACTGAGCACCCAGCACCCCAAGCACTGAGTACCCAGGACCCCGAGCACTGATCACCCAGCACCCTGAGCACTGAGCACCCTGCACCCTGAGCACTGAGCACCCAGCACCCTGAGCACTGAGTACCCAGAACCCTGAGCACTGAGCACCCAGCACGCTGAGTACTGAGCACTGAGCACCCTGAGTACTGAGCACCTAGCACCCTGAGTTCTGAGCAACCAGCACCCTGAGCACTGAGTAGCCAGCACACTCAGCACTGAGCACCCAGCACCCCGAGCACTGAGCACCCAGCACCCTGAGCACTGAGCACCCAGCACCCCGAGTACTGAGCACCCAGCAACCCGAGTACTGAGCACCGAGCACCCCGAGCACTGAGCACCCAGCACCCTGAGTACTGAGCACCCAGCACACTGAGTACTGAGCACCCCGAGAACTGAGCACACAGCACCCCGAGCACTGAGCACCCAGCACCCTGAGTACTGAGAACACATCACCCTGAGTACTGAGCACCCAGCAACCTGAGTACTGAGCCCCCAGCACCCTGAGTACTGAGCACCCAGCACCCCGAGCACTGAGCACCCAGCACCCCGAGAATGAGCACCCAGCACACTGAGTACTGAGAACCGAGCACCCTGAGTACTGAGCACCCAGCACCCTGAGTACTGAGCCCCCAGCACCCTGAGTACTGAGCACCCAGCACCCCGAGTACTGAGCACCCAGCACCCCGAGAATGAGCACCCAGCTCCCTGAGTACTGAGCACCCAGCACCCTGAGTACTGAGCACCGATCACCCTGAGTACTGAGCAACCAGCACCCCGAGCACTGAGCACCAGGTACCCCGAGCACTGAGCACCCAGCACCCTGAGTACTGAGCACCAAGCACCCTGAGTACTGAGCACTGAGCACTGAGCACCCTGAGCACTGAGCACCCAGCACCCTGAGCACTGAGCACCCCGCATCCTGAGCACTGAGTACTGAGAACCCAGCACCCTGAGTAATGAGCACTGAGCACCCTGAGCACTGAGCACCCAACACCCCGAGCACTGAGCACCCAGCACCCTGAGTACTGAGCACCCAGCACCCTGAGTACTGAGCACTCAGCACCCTGAGTACTGAGCACCCAGCACCCTGAGCACAGAGCAACCTGAGGACTGAGCACCCAGCACCCTGAGTACTGAGCACCCAGCACCCTGAGTACTGAGCACCCAGCACCCTGAGTACTGAGCACCGATCACCCTGAGCACTGAGCACCCAGCATCCCGAGCACTGAGCACCCAGCACCCTGAATACTGAGCACCCTGAGTACTGAGCACCCAGCACCCCGAGCACTGAGCACCCAGCACCCTGAGTACTGAGCACTGAGCACCATGAGTACTGAGCACTGAGCACCCCGAGCACTGAGCACCCAGCACCCCGAGCACTGAGCACCCAGCAACCCGAGCACTGAGCACCCAGCACCGCGAGCACTGAGCACCCAGCACCCTGAGTACTGAGCACCCAGCACCCTGAGTACTCAGCACCCAGCACCCTGAGCACTGAGCAACCAGCACCCTGAGTACTGAGCACCCTGCACCCCAAGCACTGAGCACCCTGAGAACTGAGCACCCAGCACCCCAAGCACTGAGCACCCTGAGTACTGATCACCCAGCACCCTGATTAATGAGCACTCAGCACCCCGAGAACTGAGCACCCAGCACCCTGAGTATTGAGCACCGAGCACCCTGAGTACTGAGCACACAGCACCCTGAGTACTGAGCACCCAGCACCCTGAGCACTGAGCACCCAGCACCCCGAGCACTGAGCACCCAGCACCCCGAGCACTGAGCACCCAGCACACCGAGCACTCAGCACCCAGCACCCCGAGCACTGAGCACCCAGCACACCGAGCAATTAGCACCAAGCACCCCGAGCACCGAGCACCATGAGTACTAAGCACCGAGCACCCTGAGCAATGAGCACCCAGCACCCTGAGCACTGAGCACCCAGCACCCTGAGTGCTGAGCCCCCAGCACCCCCAGCACTGAGCACACAGCACCCCGAGAAAGAGCACCCAGCACCATGAGTACTGAGCACCGAGCACCCTGAGCACTGAGCACCCAGCACCCTGAGTACTGAGCACCAAGCACCCTGAGTACTGAGCACCCAGCACCCTGAGTACTGAGCACCAAGCACCCTGAGTTCTGAGCACCCAGCACCCTGAGCACTGAGCACACTGAGTACTAAGCAAAGAGCACCCTGAGCACTTAGCACCCAGCAGCCCGAGCACTGAGCACCCAGCACCCCGAACACTGAGCTCTGAGCACCCTGAGCACTGAGGACCCAGCACCCCGAGCACTGAGCACCCAGCACCCTGAGTACTGAGCACCCAGCACCCTGATCACTGAGGTCCCAGCACCCCGAGCACTGAGCACCCAGCACGCTGAGTACTGAGCACTGAGCACCCAGCACCCTGAGTACTGAGCACCCAGCACCCTGAATACTGAGCACCCAGCACCCCGAGCACTGAGCACTGAGCACCCTGAGTACTGAGCACTGAGCACCCTTAGTACTGAGCACCGAGCACCCTGAGTACTGAGCACCCAGCACCCTGAGCACTGAGCAGCCAGCACCCTCAGCACTGAGCACCCAGCACCCCGAGCACTGAGCACCCAGCACCCTGAGCACTGAGCACCCAGCACCCCGAGTACTGAGCACCCAGCACCCCGAGTACTGAGCATCGAGCACCCCGAGCACTGAGCACCCAGCAACCTGAGTACTGAGCACCCAGCACCCTGAGTACTGCGCACCCCTAGAACTGAGCACACAGCACCCCGAGCACTGATCACCCAGCACCCTGAGTACTGAGAACAGATCACCCTGAGTACTGAGCACCCAGCAACCTGAGTACTGCGCCCCCAGCACCCTGAGTACTGAGCACCCAGCACCCCGAGCACTGAGCACCCAGCACCCCGAGAATGAGCACCCAGCACCCTGAGTACTGAGAACCGATCACCCTGAGTACTGAGCACCCAGCACCTTGAGTACTGAGCCCCCAGCACCCTGAGTACAGAGCACCCAGCACCCCGAGCACTGAGCACCCAGCACCCTGAGCACTGAGCACCCAGCACCCTGAGTACTGAGCACTGAGCACCCAGCACCCCGAGCACTGAGCACCGAGCACCCTGTGTACTGAGCACTGAGCACCCTGAGTACTAAGCACCCAGCACCCTGAGTACTGATCACCCAGGACCCTGAGCACTGAGCACCGAGCACCCCGAGTACTGAGCACCCAGCACCCTGAGCACTCAGCACCCATCACCCCGATCACTGAGCACCCAGCACCCTGAGCACTGAGCAACCAGCACCCTGAGCACGGAGCACCCAGCACCCAGAGCACTGAGCACCCAGCACCCTGAGCACTGAGCACAGAGCACCCTGAGTACTGAGCACCCAGCACCCTGAGTACTGAGCACCCAGACCCCGAGCACTGAGCACACAGCACCCCTAGCACTGTGCACCCAGCACCCTGAGAACTGAGAACCCAGCACCCTGAGTACTTAGCACCGAGCACCCTGAGTACTGAGCACCCAGCACGCTGAGCACTGAGCACCCAGCACCCCGAGTACTGAGCACCCAGCACCCTGAGTACGGAGCACCCAGCACCCCGAGCACTGAGCACCCAGCACCCTGAGCACTGAGCACCCAGCACCCTGAGTACTGAGCACCGAGCACCCCGAGCACTGAGCACCAGGTACCCCGAGCACTGAGCACCCAGCACCCTGAGTACTGAGCACCGATCACCCTGAGCACTGAGCACCCAGCATCCCGAGCACTGAGCACCCAGCACCCTGAGTACTGAGCACCCTGAGTACTGAGCACCCAGCACCCCGAGCACTGAGCACCCAGCACCCTGAGTACTGAGCACCGAGCACCATGAGTACTGAGCACTGAGCACCACGAGTACTGAGCACCCAGCACCCCGAGCACTGAGCACCGAGCACCCGGAGCACTGAGCACCCAGCACCCCTAGCACTGAGCACCCAGCAACCCGAGCACTGAGCACCCAGCACCGCGAGCACTGAGCACCCAGCACCCTGAGTACTGAGCATCCAGCACCCTGAGTACTCAGCACCCAGCACCCTGAGCACTGAGCAACCAGCACCCTGAGTACTGAGCACCCTGCACCCCAAGCACTGAGCACCCTGAGAACTGAGCACCCAGCACCCCAAGCACTGAGCACCCTGAGTACTGAGCACCCAGCACCCTGATTAATGAGCACCCAGCACCCCGAGAACTGAGCACCCAGCACCCTGAGTATTGAGCACCGAGCACCCTGAGTACTGAGCACCTAGCACCCTGAGTACTGAGCACCCAGTGTACTGAGCACCGAGCACCCAGCACCCTGAGTACTGAGCACCCAGCACCCTGAGTTCTGAGCACCGAGCTCCCCGAGCACTGAGCACCCAGCACCCTGAGCACTGAGCACCCAGCACCCTGAGCACTGAGCACCCAGCACCCTGAGTACTGAGCACCCAGCACGCTGAGTACTGAGCACCCAGCACACTGAGCGCTGAGCACCCAGCACCCTGAGTACTGAGCACTGTGCACCCAGCACCCCGAGCACTGAGCACCCAGCACCCTGTGTACTGAGCACTGAGCACCCTGAGTACTAAGCACCCAGTACCCTGAGTATTGAGCACCCAGGACCCTGAGCACTGAGCACCGAGCACCCCGAGCACTGAGCACCCAGCACACTGAGCACACAGCACCCATGACCCCGATCACTGAGCACCCAGCACCCTGAGCACTGAGCACCCAGCACCCTGAGCACGGAGCACACAGCACCCAGAGCACTGAGCACCCAGCTCCCTGAGAACTGAGCACAGAGCACCCTGAGTACTGAGCACCCAGCACCCTGAGTACTGAGCACCCAGACCCCGAGCACTGAGCACCCAGCACCCCTAGCACTGTGCACCCAGCACCCTGAGTACTGAGAACCCAGCACCCTGAGTACTGAGCACCGAGCACCCTGAGTACTGAGCACCCAGCACGCTGAGCACTGAGCACCCAGCACCCCGAGTACTGAGCACCCAGCACCCTGAGTACGGAGCACCCAGCACCCCGAGCACTGAGCACCCAGCACCCTGAGCACTGAGCACCCAGCACCCTTAGTACTGAGCATCAAGCACGCTGAGCACTGAGCACCCAGCACCCTGAGTACTGAGCACCCAGCACCCTGAGCACTGAGCACCCAGCACCCTGAGCACTGAGCACTCAGCACACTGAGTACTGAGCACCGAGCACCCCGAGCACTGAGCACCAGGTACCCTGAGCACTGAGCACCCAGCACCCTGAGTACTGAGCACCAAGCACCCTGAGTACTGAGCATTGATCACTGAGCACCCTGAGCACTGAGCACCCAGCACCCTGAGCACTGAGCACCCAGCATCCTGAGCACTGAGTACTGAGCACCCAGTACCCTGAGTAATGAGCACTGAGCACACTGAACACTGAGCACCCAACACCCCGAGCACTGAGCACCCAGCACCCTGAGTACTGAGCACCCAGCACCCTGAGTACTGAGCACTCAGCACCCTGAGTACTGAGCACCCAGCACCCTGAGCACTGAGCACCCTGAGGACTGAGCACCCAGCACCCTGAGTACTGAGCACCCAGCACCCCGAGTACTGAGCACCCAGCACCCTGAGTACTGAGCACCGATCACCCTGAGCACTGAGCACCCAGCATCCCGAGCACTGAGCACCCAGCACCCTGAGTACTGAGCACCCTGAGTACTGAGCACCCAGCACCCCGAGCACTGAGCACCCAGCACCCTGAGTACTGAGCACCGAGCACCATGAGTACTGAGCACTGAGCACCCCGAGTACTGAGCACCCTGCACCCCGAGCACTGAGCACCGAGCACACCGAGCACTGAGCACCCAGCACCCCGAGCACTGAGCACCCAGCAACCCGAGCACTGAGCACCCAGCAACCCGAGCACTGAGCACCCAGCATACTGAGTACTGAGCACCCAGCACCCTGAGTACTCAGCACCCAGCACCCTGAGCACTGAGCAACCAGCACCCTGAGTACTGAGCACCCTGCACCCCAAGCACTGAGCACCCTGAGAACTGAGCACCCAGCACCCCAAGCACTGAGCACCCTGAGTACTGAGCACCCAGCACCCTGATTAATGAGCACCCAGCACCCCGAGAACTGAGCACCCGGCACCCTGAGTATTGAGCACCGAGCACCCTGAGCACTGAGCACCCAGCACCCTGAGTACTGAGCACCAAGCACCCTGAGTTCTGAGCACCCAGCACCCTGAGTACTGAGCACCAAGCACCCTGAGTTCTGAGCACCCAGCACCCTGAGCACTGAGCAAATTGAGTACTAAGCAACCAGCACCCTGAGCACTGAGCACCCAGCACCCCGAGCACTGAGCACCCAGCACACCGAGCACTGAGCTCTGAGCACCCTGAGCACTGAGGACCCAGCACCCCGAGCACTGAGCACCCAGCACCCTGAGTACTGAGCACCCAGCACCCTGAGCACTGAGGACCCAGCACCCCGAGCACTGAGCACCCAGCACGCTGAGTACTGAGCACTGAGCACCCAGCACCCTGAGTACTGAGCACCCAGCACCCTGAATACTGAGCACCCAGCACCCCGAGCACTGAGCACTGAGCACCCTGAGTACTGAGCACTGAGCACCCTTAGTACTGAGCACCGAGCACCCTGAGTACTGAGCACCCAGCACACTGAGCACTGAGCACGGAGCACCCCGAGGACTGAGCACCCAGCACCTTGAGCACTGAGCACCCAGCACCCTGAGTACTGAGCACCCAGCACCCCGAGCACTGAGCACCCAGCACCCTGAGTACTGAGCACCCAGCACCCTGAGTACTGAGCACTGAGCACCCTGAGCACTGAGCACCCAACACCCCGAGCACTGAGCACCCAGCACCCTGAGTACTGAGCACCAAGCACCCTGAGTACTGAGCACTCAGCACCCTGAGTACTGAGCACCGAGCTCCCTGAGCACTGAGCACCCAGCACCCTGAGCACTTAGCACCCTGAGGAATGAGCACCCAGCACCCTGAGTACTGAGCACCCAGCACCCTGAGTACTGAGAACCCAGCATCCTGAGTACTGAGCACCCAGCACCCCAAGCACTGAGCACCCAGCACCCTGAGTACTGTGCAACCTGAGTACTGAGCACCCAGCAACCTGAGTACTTAGCACCCAGCACCTGAGCACTTAGCACCCAGCACCCTGAGTACTGAGCACCGAGCACTCCGAGTACTGAGCACCCAGCACCCCGAGCACTGAGCACCCAGCACCCTGAGCACTGAGCACCCGGAGTACTGCGCACCCAGCACCCTGAGTACTGAGCACCCAGCACCCCGAGTACTGAGCACCCAGCACCCTGAGTACTGAGCACCCAGCACCCCGAGCACTGAGCACCCAGTATCCTGAGTACTGAGCACCCTGAGGACTGAGCACTGAGCACCGAGCATCCTGAGTACTGAGCACCCTGAGGACTGAGCACCCAGCACCCTGAGCACTGAGCACCCAGCACCCTGAGCACTGAGCACCCAGGACCCTGAGCACTGAGCACCCAGCAACGTGAGTACTGAGCACCCAGCACCCTGAGTACTGAGTACCCAGCACCCTGAGCACTGAGCACCCAGCACCCTGAGTACTGAGCACGGAGCACCCTGAGTACTGATCACACAGCATCCTGAGTACTGAGCACCCAGCACCCTGAGCACTGAGAACCCAGCACCCTGAGTACTGAGCACCCAGCACCCTGAGTACTGAGCACCCAGTGTACTGAGCACCGAGCACCCAGCACCCTGAGTACTGAGCACCCAGCACCCTGAGCACTGAGCAACCAGCACCCTGAGCACTGAGCACCAAGCACCCTGAGTACTGAGCACCCAGCACCCCGAGCACTGAGCACCCAGCACCCCGAGCACTGAGCACCCAGCACACCGAGCACTCAGCAACCAGCACCCCGAGCACTGAGCACCCAGCACACCGAGCACTGAGCACCCAGCACCCCGAGCACCGAGCACCATGAGTACTAAGCACCGAGCACCCTGAGCACTGAGGACCCAGCACCCTGAGCACTGAGCACCCAGCACCCCGAGAATGAGCACCCAGCACCATGAGTACTGAGCCCCCAGCACCCCGAGCACTGAGCACCCAGCACCCCGAGAATGAGCACCCAGCACCATGAGTACTGAGCACCGAGCACCCTGAGCACTGAGCACCCAGCACCCTGAGTACTGAGCACCAAGCACCCTGAGTTCTGAGCACTAAGCACCCTGAGTACTGAGCACCAAGCACCCTGAGTTCTGAGCACCCAGCACCCTGAGCACTGAGCACACTGAGTACTAAGCAACCAGCACCCTGAGCACTGAGCACCCAGCACCCCGAGCACTGAGCACCCAGCACACCGAGCACTGAGCTCTGAGCACCCTGAGCACTGAGGACCCAGCACCCCGAGCACTGAGCACCCAGCACCCTGAGTACTGAGCACCCAGTACCCTGAGCACTGAGGACCCAGCACCCCGAGCACTGAGCACCCAGCACGCTGAGTACTGAGCACTGAGCACCCAGCACCCTGAGTACTGAGCACCCAGTACCCTGAATACTGAGCACCCAGCACCCCGAGCACTGAGCACTGAGCACCCTGAGTACTGAGCACTGAGCACCCTTAGTACTGAGCACCGAGCACCCTGAGTACTGAGCACCCAGCACACTGAGCACTGAGCACGGAGCACCCCGAGGACTGAGCACCCAGCACCTTGAGCACTGAGCACCCAGCACCCTGAGTACTGAGCACCCAGCACCCCGAGCACTGAGCACCCAGCACCCTGAGTACTGAGCACCCAGCACCCTGAGTACTGAGCACTGAGCACCCTGAGCACTGAGCACCCAACACCCCGAGCACTGAGCACCCAGCACCCTGAGTACTGAGCACCCAGCACCCTGAGTACTGAGCACTCAGCACCCTGAGTACTGAGCACCGAGCTCCCTGAGCACTGAGCACCCAGCACCCTGAGCACTTAGCACCCTGAGGAATGAGCACCCAGCACCCTGAGTACTGAGCACCCAGCACCCTGAGTACTGATCACCCAGCATCCTGAGTACTGAGCACCCAGCACCCCAAGCACTGAGCACCCAGCACCCTGAGTACTGTGCAACCTGAGTCCTGAGCACCCAGCAACCTGAGTACTTAGCACCCAGCACCTGAGCACTTAGCACCCAGCACCCTGAGTACTGAGCACCGTGCACTCCAAGTACTGAGCACCCAGCACCCCGAGCACTGAGCACCCAGCACCCTGAGTACTGAGTACTGAGCACCCTGAGTACTGAGCACCCAGCCTCCTGAGCACTGAGCACCCAGCACCCTGAGTACTGAGCACCGAGCACCCCGAGCACTGAGCACCCAGCACCCTGAGTACTGAGCACCCAGCACCAAAAGTACTGAGCACCGAGCATCCTGAGCACTGAGCACCAAGCACCCCGAGCACTGAGCACCCAGCACCCTGAGTACTGAGCACCCAGCAAAAAGAGTACTGAGCAGCGAGCACCCTGAGCACTGAGCACCCAGCACCCTGAGTAATGAGCACCCAGCACCCCGAGTACTGAGCACCCAGCACCGTGAGTACTGAGCACACAGCACCCTGAGTACTGAGCACCCAGCACCCTGAGCACTGAGCACAAAGCACGCTGAGTACTGAGCACCCTGAGTACTGAGCATAGAGGACCCTGAGCACTGAGCACCCAGCACCCTGAGCACTGAGCACCCAGCACCCCGAGAATGAGCACCCAGCACCCTGAGTAATGAGCACCCAGCACCCCGAGTACTGAGCACCCAGCACCGTGAGTACTGAGCACACAGCACCCTGAGTACTGAGCACCCAGCACCCTGAGCACTGAGCACAAAGCACGCTGAGTACTGAGCACCCTGAGTACTGAGCATAGAGGACCCTGAGCACTGAGCACCCAGCACCCTGAGCACTGAGCACCCAGCACCCCGAGAATGAGCACCCAGCACCCTGAGTACTGAGAACCGAGCACCACGAGAATGAGCACCCAGCACCCTGAGTACTGAGCACCCAGCACCCTGAGCACTGAGCACCCAGCACCCTGAGCACTGAGCACAAAGCACGCTGAGTACTGAGCACCCTGAGTACTGAGCATAGAGGACCCTGAGCACTGAGCACCCAGCACCCTGAGCACTGAGCACCCAGCACCCCGAGTACTGAGCACCCAGCACCCCGAGCACTGAGCACCCAGCACCACGAGAATGAGCACCCAGCACCCTGAGTACTGAGCACCCAGCACCCTGAGTAATGAGCACCCAGCACCCCGAGCACTGAGCACCCTGAATACTGAGCACCCAGCACCCTGAGTACTGTGCACTAAGCACCCAGAGCGCTGAGCACCCAGGACACCAAGCACTGAGTACTGAGCACCCAGCACCCTGAGTACTGAGCACCGAGCTCCCCGAGCACTGAGCACCCTGAGTACTGAGCACCCAGCACCCTGAGTACTGAGCGCCCAGCACCCTGAGCAATGAGCACCCAGCACCCAGAGTACTGAGCACCCAGCACCCTGAGTACTGAGCAACCTGAGCACTGAGCACCCAGCACCCTGAGTTCTGAGCACCCTGAGGACTGAGCACCGATCACCATGAGCACTGAGCACCCAGCACCCTGAGTACTGAGCACCCAGCACCCTGAGTACTGACCACACTGAGTACTGAGCACCGATCACCCTGAGCACTGAGCACCCAACACCCTGAGTACTGAGCACCCAACGTACTGAGCACCGAGCACACTGAGCACTGAGCACCCAGCACCCTGAGTACTGAGCACCGAGCACCCTGAGCACTGAGCACCCAGCACCCTGAGTACTGAGCACCGAGCACCCCGAGCACTGAGCACCCAGCGCCCCGAGCACTGAGCACCCAGCACCCCGAGCACTGAGCACCCAGCACCCGTAGCACTGAGGACCCAGCACCCCGAGCAATGAGCACCCAGCACCCTGAGTACTGAGCACCCAGCACCCCGAGAACTGAGCACCCAGCAACCTGAGCACCGAGCACCCAGCACCCTGAGCACTGAACATACAGCACCCTGAGTACTGAGCACCTGGAGCACTGAGCACCAAGCACCCTGAGTACTGAGCACCGAGCACCCCGAGCACTGACCACCCAGCACCCCGAGCACTGAGCACCCAGCACCCCGAGCACTGAGCACCCAGCACCCTGAGCACTGAGCACCCAGCA
This sequence comes from Microtus oregoni, assembly GCF_018167655.1. Lineage (NCBI taxonomy): Eukaryota > Metazoa > Chordata > Mammalia > Rodentia > Cricetidae > Microtus > Microtus oregoni. Next base: position 129,565 of record NW_024543417.1, read on the forward strand.
CCCTGAGTACTGAGCACCCAGCACCCTGAGCACTGAGTACCCAGCACCCTAAGCACTGAGCACCCAGCACCCTGAGCACTGAGCACCCAGCACCCTGAGCACTGAGCACCCAGCACCCTGAGTACTGAGCACTGAGCACCCAGCACCCCGAGCAGTGAGCACCCTGCACCCTGAGTACTGAGCACTGAGCACCCAGCACCCTGAGCACTGAGCACCCAGCACCCTGAGCACTGAGCACCCAGCACCCGAGTACTAAGCACCCAGCACCCTGAGTACTGAGCACCCAGCACCCTGAGTACTGAGCACCCAGCACCCCGAGTACTGAGCACCCAGCAACCTGAGTACTGAGCACCCAGCGCCCTGAGCACTGAGCACCCAGCACCCCGAGCACTGAGCAACCAGCACCCTGAGTACTGAGCACCCAGCACCCTGAGCACTGAGCACCCAGCACCCTGAGCACTGAGCACCCAGCACCCTGAGCACTGAGCACCCAGCACCCTGAGTAGTGAGCACCCAACGTACTGAGCACCGAGCACCCCGAGCACTGAGCACCCAGCACCCTGAGTACTGAGCACCCAGCACCCCGAGTACTGAGCACCCAGCAACCTGAGTACTGAGCACCCAGCGCCCTGAGCACTGAGCACCCAGCACCCCGAGCACTGAGCACCCAGCACCCTGAGTACTGAGCACCCAGCACCCTGAGCACTGAGCACCCAGCACCCTGAGCACTGAGCACCCAGCACCCTGAGCACTGAGCACCCAGCACCCTGAGTAGTGAGCACCCAACGTACTGAGCACCGAGCACCCCGAGCACTGAGCACCCAGCACCCTGAGCACTGAGCACCCAGCACCCTGAGTACTGAGCACTGAGCACCCAGCACCCCGAGCACTGAGCACCCAGCACCCTGAGTACTGAGCACCCAGCACCCTGAGCACTGAGCACCCAGCGTACTGAGCACCGAGCACCCAGCACCCTGAGTACTGAGCACCCAGCACCCTGAGCACTGAGCACCCAGCGCCCTGAGTACTGAGCACTGAGCACCCCGAGTACTGAGCACCGGCACCCCGAGCACTGAGCACCCAGCACCCTGAGTACTGAGCACCCAGCTCCTTGAGCACTGAGCACCCAGCACCCTGAGCACTGAGCACCCAGCACCCCTAGCACTGATCACCCAGCACCCTGAGTACTGAGCACCCAGCACCCTGAGCACTGAGCACTCAGCAACCTGAGTACTGAGCACCTAGCACCCTGAGTACTGAGCAACCAGCACCCTGAGCACTGAGCACTGAGCACCCAGCACCCTGAGCACTGAGCACTGAGCACCCAGCACCCGGAGCACTGTGCATCCAGCACCCCGAGCCCTGAGCACCCAGCACCCTGAGCAGTGAGCACCCTGAGGACTGAGCACCCAGCACCCTGAGCACTGAGCACCCAGCACCCTGAGTACTGAGCACCGATCACCCTGAGCACTGAGCACCCAGCACCCCGAGCACTGAGCACCCAGCACCCTGAGTACTGAGCACCCAGCACCCCGAGCACTGAGCACCCATCACCCTGAGTACTGAGCACCCTGAGTACTGAGCACCGATCACCCTGAGCACTGAGCTCCCAACACCCTGAGTACTGAGCAGGCAGCACCCTGAGCACTGAGCACCCAGCACCCTGAGTACTGAGCACCCAGCACCCTGAGTACTGAGCACCCTGAGTACTGAGCACCGATCACCCTGAGCACTGAGCTCCCAACACCCTGAGTACTGAGCAGGCAGCACCCTGAGCACTGAGCACCTAGCACCCTGAGTACTGAGCACCCAGCACCCTGAGCACTGAGCACCCAGCACCAAAAGTACTGAGCACCGAGCATCCTGAGCACTGAGCACCGAGCACCCCGAGCACTGAGCACCCAGCACCCTGAGTACTGAGCACCCAGCAAAAAGAGTAATGAGCAGCGAGCACCCTGAGCACTGAGCACCCAGCACCCTGAGTAATGAGCACCCAGCACCCTGATTACTGAGCACCCAGCACCGTGAGTACTGAGCACACAGCACCCTGAGTACTGAGCACCCAGCACCCTGAGAACTGAGCACAAAGCACGCTGAGTACTGAGCACCCTGAGTACTGAGCATAGAGGACCCTGAGCACTGAGCACCCAGCACCCTGAGCACTGAGCACCCAGCACCCCGAGAATGAGCACCCAGCACCCTGAGTACTGAGAACCGAGCACCCTGAGTACTGAGCACGCAGCATGCTGAGCACTGAGCACCCAGCACCCCGAGTACTGAGCACCCAGCACCCCGAGCACTGAGCACCCAGCACCACGAGAATGAGCACCCAGCACCCTGAGTACTGAGCACCCAGCACCCTGAGTAATGAGCACCCAGCACCCCGAGCACTGAGCACCCTGAATACTGAGCACCCAGCACCCTGAGTACTGTGCACTAAGCACCCAGAGCGCTGAGCACCCAGGACCCCAAGCACTGAGTACTGAGCACCCAGCACCCTGAGTACTGAGCACCGAGCTCCCCGAGCACTGAGCACCCTGAGTACTGAGCACCCAGCACCCTGAGTACTGAGCGCCCAGCACCCTGAGCAATGAGCACCCAGCACCCAGAGTACTGAGCACCCAGCACCCCGAGCACTGAGCACACAGCACCCTGAGTACTGAGTACCCAGCACCCTGAGTACTGAGCAACCTGAGCACTGAGCACCCAGCACCCTGAGTTCTGAGCAAACTGAGGACTGAGCACCGATCACCATGAGCACTGAGCACCCAGCACCCTGAGTACTGAGCACCCAGCACCCTGAGTACTGACCACCCTGAGTACTGAGCACCGATCACCCTGAGCACTGAGCACCCAACACCCTGAGTACTGAGCACCGAGCACCCTGAGCACTGAGCACCCAGCACCCTGAGTACTGAGCACCGAGCACCCCGAGCACTGAGCACCCAGCGCCCCGAGCACTGAGCACCCAGCACCAAGAGCACTGAGCACCCAGCACCCGTAGCACTGAGGACCCAGCACCCCGAGCAATGAGCACCCAGCACCCTGAGTACTGACCACCCAGCACCCCGAGTACTGAGCACCCAGCAACCTGAGCACCGAGCACCAAGCACCCTGAGCACTGAACATACAGCACCCTGAGTACTGAGCACCTGGAGCACTGAGCACCCAGCACCCTGAGTACTGAGCACCGAGCACCCCGAGCACTGACCACCCAGCACCCCGAGCACTGAGCACCCAGCACCCCGAGCACTGAGCACCCAGCACCCTGAGCACTGAGCACCCAGCACCCTGAGTACTGAGCACCCAGCACCCTGAGCACTGAGTACCCAGCACACTAAGCACTGAGCACCCAGCACCCTGAGCACTGAGCACCCAGCACCCTGAGCACTGAGCACCCAGCACCCTGAGTACTGAGCACTGAGCACACAGCACCCCGAGCACTGAGCACCCAGCACCCTGAGTACTGAGCACTGAGCACCCAGCACCCCGAGCACTGAGCACCCAGCACCCTGAGCACTGAGCACCCAGCACCCGAGTACTAAGCACCCAGCACCCTGAGTACTGAGCACCCAGCACCCTGAGTACTGAGCACCCAGCACCCCGAGTACTGAGCACCCAGCAACCTGAGTACTGAGCACCCAGCGCCCTGAGCACTGAGCACCCAGCACCCCGAGCACTGAGCAACCAGCACCCTGAGTACTGAGCACCCAGCACCCTGAGCACTGAGCACCCAGCACCCTGAGCACTGAGCACCCAGCACCCTGAGCACTGAGCACCCAGCACCCGAGTACTGAGCACCCAGCATCCTGAGTACTGAGCACAAAGCACCCTGAGTACTGAGCACCCAGCACCCCGAGTACTGAGCACCCAGCACCCTGAGCACTGAGCACTCAGCACCCTGAGCACTGAGCACCCAGCACCCTGAGCACTGAGCACCCAGCACCCCGAGCACTGAGCACTGAGCACCCTGAGCACTGAGCACCCAGCACCCCTAGTACTGAGCACTGAGCACCCTGAGTACTGAGCACCAAGCACCCCGAGTACTGAGCACTGAGCACCCTGAGTAGTGAGCACCCAACGTACTGAGCACTGAGCACCCCGAGCACTGAGCACCCAGCACCCTGAGTACTGAGCACCGATCACCCCGAGCACTGAGCACCCAGCACCCTGAGTACTGAGCTCCGAGCACCCCGAGCACTGAGCACCCAGCACCCTGAGCACAGAGCACCTAGCACCCTGAGTACTGAGCACCCAGCACCCTGAGTACTGAACACCCGGCACCCTGAGCACTGAGCACTGAGCACCCTGAGCACTGAGTACTGAGCACTGAGCACCCTGAGCACTGAGCACCCAGCACCCCGAGTACTGAGCACCCAGCACCCCGAGCACTGAGCACCCAGCGCCCAGAGCACTGAGCACCCAGCACCCCGAGCACTGAGCACTGAGCACCCTGAGCACTGAGCACCCAGCACCCCGAGTAATGAGCACTGAGCACCCTGAGTACTGAGCACCAAGCACCCCGAGTAATGAGCACTGAGCACCCTGAGTACTGAGCACCCAGCACCCTGAGTACTGAGCACCCAGCACCCTGAGCACTGAGCACCCAGCACCCTGAGCACTGAGCACCCAGCACCCTGAGTAGTGAGCACACAACGTACTGAGCACCGAGCACCCCGAGCACTGAGCACCAAGCACCCTGAGTACTGAGCACCGAGCACCCCGAGCACTGAGCACCCAGCACCCTGAGTACTGAGCTCGGAGCACCCTGAGTACTGAGCACCAAGCACCCCGAGTACTGAGCACTGAGCACCCTGAGTACTGAGCACCCAGCACCCTGAGCACTGAGTACCCAGCACCCTGAGTACTGAGCAATGAGAACCCTGAGTACTGAGCACCGATCACCCTGAGTACTGAGCACCCAGCACCCTGATCACTGAGCACCCAGCACCCTGAGCAATGAGCACCCAGCACCTTGAGTACTGAGCACCGAGCACCCCGAGCACTGAGCACCCAGCACCCTGAGTACTGAGCACCCAGCTCCTTGAGCACTGAGCACCCAGCACCCTGAGCACTGAGCACCCAGCACCCCGAGCACTGATCACCCAGCACCCTGAGTACTGAGCACCCAGCACCCTGAGCACTGAGCACTCAGCACCCTGAGTACTGAGCACCAAGCACCCTGAGTACTGAGCAACCAGCACCCTGAGCACTGAGCACTGAGCACCCAGCACCCTGAGCACTGAGCACTGAGCACCCAGCACCCGGAGCACTGTGCATCCAGCACCCCGAGCACTGAGCACCCAGCACCCTGAGCAGTGAGCACCCTGAGGACTGAGCACCCAGCACCCTGAGCACTGAGCACCCAGCACCCTGAGTACTGAGCACAGATCACCCTGAGCACTGAGCACCCAGCACCCCGAGCACTGAGCACCCAGCACCCTGAGTACTGAGCACCCAGCACCCCGAGCACTGAGCACCCAGCACCCTGAGTACTGAGCACCCTGAGTACTGAGCACCGATCACCCTGAGCACTGAGCTCCCAACACCCTGAGTACTGAGCACCCAGCACCCTGAGCACTGAGCACCCAGCACCCTGAGTACTGAGCACCCAGCACCCTGAGCACTGAGCACCTAGCACCCTGAGTACTGAGCACCCAGCACCCTGAGCACTGAGCACCCAGCACCCTGAGTACTGAGCACCCAGCACCCCGAGCACTGAGCACCCAGCGCCCCGAGAATGAGCACCCAGCACCCTGAGTACTGAGCACCGAGCACCCCGAGCACTGAGCACCCAGCACCCTGAGTACTGAGCACCCAGCTCCTTGAGCACTGAGCACCCAGCACCCTGAGCACTGAGCACCCAGCACCCCGAGCACTGATCACCCAGCACCCTGAGTACTGAGCACCCAGCACCCTGAGCACTGAGCACTCAGCACCCTGAGTACTGAGCACCAAGCACCCTGAGTACTGAGCAACCAGCACCCTGAGCACTGAGCACTGAGCACCCAGCACCCTGAGCACTGAGCACTGAGCACCCAGCACCCGGAGCACTGTGCATCCAGCACCCCGAGCACTGAGCACCCAGCACCCTGAGCAGTGAGCACCCTGAGGACTGAGCACCCAGCACCCTGAGCACTGAGCACCCAGCACCCTGAGTACTGAGCACAGATCACCCTGAGCACTGAGCACCCAGCACCCCGAGCACTGAGCACCCAGCACCCTGAGTACTGAGCACCCAGCACCCCGAGCACTGAGCACCCAGCACCCTGAGTACTGAGCACCCTGAGTACTGAGCACCGATCACCCTGAGCACTGAGCTCCCAACACCCTGAGTACTGAGCACCCAGCACCCTGAGCACTGAGCACCCAGCACCCTGAGTACTGAGCACCCAGCACCCTGAGCACTGAGCACCTAGCACCCTGAGTACTGAGCACCCAGCACCCTGAGCACTGAGCACCCAGCACCCTGAGTACTGAGCACCCAGCACCCCGAGCACTGAGCACCCAGCGCCCCGAGAATGAGCACCCAGCACCCTGAGTACTGAGCACCCAGCACCAAAAGTACTGAGCACCGAGCATCCTGAGCACTGAGCACCGAGCACCCCGAGCACTGAGCACCCAGCACCCTGAGTACTGAGCACCCAGCAAAAAGAGTACTGAGCAGCGAGCACCCTGAGCACTGAGCACCCAGCACCCTGAGTAATGAGCACCCAGCACCCCGAGTACTGAGCACCCATCACCGTGAGTACTGAGCACACAGCACCCTGAGTACTGAGCACCAAGCACCCTGAGCACTGAGCACAAAGCACGCTGAGTACTGAGCACCCTGAGTACTGAGCATAGAGGACCCTGAGCACTGAGCACCCAGCACCCTGAGCACTGAGCACCCAGCACCCCGAGAATGAGCACCCAGCACCCTGAGTACTGAGAACCGGGCACCCTGAGTACTGAGCACCCAGCATGCTGAGCACTGAGCACCCAGCACCCCGAGTACTGAGCACCCAGCACCCCGAGCACTGAGCACCCAGCACCACGAGAATGAGCACCCAGCACCCTGAGTACTGAGCACACAGCACCCTGAGTAATGAGCACCCAGCACCCCGAGCACTGAGCACCCTGAATACTGAGCACCCAGCACCCTGAATACTGTGCACTAAGCACCCAGAGCGCTGAGCACCCAGGACCCCAAGCACTGAGTACTGAGCACCCAGCACCCTGAGTACTGAGCACCGAGCTCCCCGAGCACTGAGCATCCTGAGTACTGAGCACCCAGCACCCTGAGTACTGAGCGCCCAGCACCCTGAGCAATGAGCACCCAGCACCCAGAGTATTGAGCACCCAGCACCCCGAGCACTGAGCACACAGCACCCTGAGTACTGAGTACCCAGCACCCTGAGTACTGAGCAACCTGAGCACTGAGCACCCAGCACCCTGAGTTCTGAGCACCCTGAGGAGTGAGCACCGATCACCATGAGCACTGAGCACCCAGCACCCTGAGTACTGAGCACCCAGCACCCTGAGTACTGACCACCCTGAGTACTGAGCACCGATCACCCTGAGCACTGAGCACCCAACACCCTGAGTACTGAGCACCCAACGTACTGAGCACCGAGCACACTGAGCACTGAGCACCCAGCACCCTGAGTACTGAGCACCGAGCACCCTGAGCACTGAGCACCCAGCACCCTGAGTACTGAGCACTGAGCACCCCGAGCACTGAGCACCCAGCGCCCCGAGCACTGAGCACCCAGCACCCCGAGCACTGAGCACCCAGCACCCGTAGCACTGAGGACCCAGCACCCCGAGCAATGAGCACCCAGCACCCTGAGTACTGAGCACCCAGCACCCCGAGTACTGAGCACCCAGCAACCTGAGCACCGAGCACCCAGCACCCTGAGCACTGAACATACAGCACCCTGAGTACTGAGCACCTGGAGCACTGAGCACCCAGCACCCTGAGTACTGAGCACCGAGCACCCCGAGCACTGACCACCCAGCACCCCGAGCACTGAGCACCCAGCACCCCGAGCACTGAGCACCCAGCACCCTGAGCACTGAGCACCCAGCACCCTGAGTACTGAGCACCCAGCACCCTGAGCACTGAGTACCCAGCACCCTAAGCACTGAGCACCCAGCACCCTGAGCACTGAGCACCCAGCACCCTGAGCACTGAGCACCCAGCACCCTGAGTACTGAGCACTGAGCACCCAGCAGCCCGAGCACTGAGCACCCAGCACCCTGAGTTCTGAGCACTGAGCACCCAGCACCCCGAGCACTGAGCACCCAGCACCCTGAGCACTGAGCACACAGCACCCGAGTACTAAGCACCCAGCACCCTGAGTAATGAGCACCCAGCACCCTGAGTACTGAGCACCCAGCACCCTGAGTACTGAGCACCCAGCAACCTGAGTACTGAGCACCCAGCGCCCTGAGCACTGAGCACCCAGCACCCTGAGCACTGAGCACCCAGCACCCTGAACACTGAGCACCCAGCACCCGAGTACTGAGCACCCAGCGTCCTGAGTACTGAGCACAAAGCACCCTGAGTACTGAGCACCCAGCACCCTGAGTACTGAGCACCCAGCACCCTGAGCACTGAGCACCCAGCACCCTGAGCACTGAGCACCCAGCACCCTGAGCACTGAGCACCCAGCACCCCGAGCACTGAGCACTGAGCACCCTGAGCACTGAGCACCCAGCACCCCGAGTACTGAGCACTGAGCACCCTGAGTACTGAGCACCAAGCACCCCGAGTACTGAGCACTGAGCACCCTGAGTAGTGAGCACCCAACGTACTGAGCACCGAGCACCCCGAGCACTGAGCACCCAGCACCCTGAGTACTGAGCACCGATCACCCCGAGCACTGAGCACCCAGAACCCTGAGTACTGAGCTCCGAGCACCCCGAGCACTGAGCACCCAGCGCCCCGAGCACTGAGCACCCAGCACCCTGAGCACTGAGCACCTAGCACCCTGAGTACTGAGCACCCAGCACCCTGAGTACTGAACACCCAGCACCCTGAGCACTGAGCACTGAGCACCCTGAGCACTGAGTACTGAGCACTGAGCACCCTGAGCACTGAGCACCCAGCACCCCGAGTAATGAGCACTGAGCACCCTGAGTACTGAGCACCAAGCACCCCGAGTACTGAGCACTGAGCACCCTGAGTACTGAGCACCCAGCACCCTGAGTACTGAGCACCCAGCACCCTGAGCACTGAGCACCCAGCACCCTGAGCACTGAGCACCCAGCACCCTGAGTACTGAGCACCGAGCACCCCGAGCACTGAGCACCCAGCACCCTGAGTACTGAGCTCGGAGCACCCTGAGTACTGAGCACCAAGCACCCCGAGTACTGAGCACTGAGCACCCTGAGTACTGAGCACCCAGCACCCTGATCACTGAGCACCCAGCACCCTGAGCAATGAGCACCCAGCACCTTGAGTACTGAGCACCGAGCACCCCGAGCACTGAGCACCCAGCACCCTTAGTACTGAGCACCCAGCTCCTTGAGCACTGAGCACCCAGCACCCTGAGCACTGAGCACCCAGCACCCCGAGCACTGATCACCCAGCACCCTGAGTACTGAGCACCCAGCACCCTGAGCACTGAGCACTCAGCACCCTGAGTACTGAGCACCTAGCACCCTGAGTACTGAGCAACCAGCACCCTGAGCACTGAGCACTGAGCACCCAGCACCCTGAGCACTGAGCACTGAGCACCCAGCACCCGGAGCACTGTGCATCCAGCACCCCGAGCACTGAGCACCCAGCACCCTGAGCAGTGAGCACCCTGAGGACTGAGCACCCAGCACCCTGAGCACTGAGCACCCAGCACCCTGAGTACTGAGCACCGATCACCCTGAGCACTGAGCACCCAGCACCCCGAGCACTGAGCACACAGCACCCTGAGTACTGAGCACCCAGCACCCCGAGCACTGAGCATCCAGCACCCTGAGTACTGAGCACCGTGAGAACTGAGCACCGATCACCCTGAGCACTGAGCTCCCAACACCCTGAGTACTGAGCACCCAGCACCCTGAGCACTGAGCACCCAGCACCCTGAGTACTGAGCACCCAGCACCCTGAACACTGAGCACCTAGCACCCTGAGTACTGAGCACCCAGCACCCTGAGCACTGAGCACCCAGCACCCTGAGTACTGAGCACCCAGCACCCCGAGCACTGAGCACCCAGCGCCCCGAGAATGAGCACCCAGCACCCTGAGTACTGAGCACCCAGCACCAAAAGTACTGAGCACCGAGCATCCTGAGCACTGAGCACCGAGCACCCCGAGCACTGAGCACCCAGCACCCTGAGTACTGAGCACCCAGCAAAAAGAGTACTGAGCAGCGAGCACCCTGAGCACTGAGCACCCAGCACCCTGAGTAATTAGCACCCAGCACCCCGAGTACTGAGCACCCAGCACCGTGAGTACTGAGCACACAGCACACTGAGTACTGAGCACCCAGCACCCTGAGCACTGAGCACAAAGCACGCTGAGTACTGAGCACCATGAGTACTGAGCATAGAGGACCCTGAGCACTGAGCACCCAGCACCATGAGCACTGAGCACCCAGCACCCCGAGAATGAGCACCCAGCACCCTGAGTACTGAGAACCGAGCACCCTGAGTACTGAGCACCCAGCATGCTGAGCACTGAGCACCCAGCACCCCGAGTACTGAGCACCCAGCACCCCGAGCACTGAGCACCCAGCACCACGAGAATGAGCACCCAGCACCCTGAGTACTGAGCACCCAGCAACCTGAGTAATGAGCATCCAGCACCCCGAGCACTGAGCACCCTGAATACTGAGCACCCAGCACCCTGAGTACTGTGCACTAAGCACCCAGAGGGCTGAGCACCCAGGACCCCAAGCACTGAGTACTGAGCACCCAGCACCTTGAGTACTGAGCACCGAGCTCCCCGAGCACTGAGCACCCTGAGTACTGAGCACCCAGCACCCTGAGTACTGAGCGCCCAGCACCCTGAGCAATGAGCACCCAGCACCCAGAGTACTGAGCACCCAGCACCCCGAGTACTGAGCACACAGCACCCTGAGTACTGAGTACCCAGCACCCTGAGTACTGAGCAACCTGAGCACTGAGCACCCAGCACCCTGAGTTCTGAGCACCCTGAGGACTGAGCACCGAGCACCATGAGCACTGAGCACCCAGCACCCTGAGTACTGAGCACCCAGCACCCTGAGTACTGACCACCCTGAGTACTGAGCACCGATCACCCTGAGCACTGAGCACCCAACACCCTGAGTACTGAGCACCCAACGTACTGAGCACCGAGCACACTGAGCACTGAGCACCCAGCACCCTGAGTACTGAGCACCGAGCACCCTGAGCACTGAGCACCCAGCACCCTGAGTACTTAGCACCGAGCACCCCGAGCACTGAGCACCCAGCGCCCCGAGCACTGAGCACCCAGCACCCCGAGCACTGAGCACCCAGCACCCGTAGCACTGAGGACCCAGCACCCCGAGCAATGAGCACCCAGCACCCTGAGTACTGAGCACCCAGCACCCCGAGTACTGAGCACCCAGCAACCTGAGCACCGAGCACCCAGCACCCTGAGCACTGAACATACAGCACCCTGAGTACTGAGCACCTGGAGCACTGAGCACCCAGCACCCTGAGTACTGAGCACCGAGCACCCCGAGCACTGACCACCCAGCACCCCGAGCACTGAGCACCCAGCACCCTGAGTACTGAGCACCCAGCACCCTGAGCACTGAATACCCAGCACCCTAAGCACTGAGCACCCAGCACCCTGAGCACTGAGCACCCAGCACCCTGAGCACTGAGCACCCAGCACCCTGAGTACTGAGCACTGAGCACCCAGCACCCCGAACACTGAGCACCCAGCACCCTGAGTACTGAGCACTGAGCACCCAGCACCCCGAGCACTGAGCACCCAGCACCCTGAGCACTGAGCACCCAGCACCCGAGTACTAAGCACCCAGCACCCTGAGTACTGAGCACAAAGGAACCTTAGTACTGAGCACCCAGCACCCCGAGTACTGAGCACCCAGCAACCTGAGTACTGAGCACCCAGCGCCCTGAGCATTGAGCACCCAGCACCCCGAGCACTGAGCAACCAGCACCCTGAGTACTGAGCACCCAGCACCCTGAGCACTGAGCACCCAGCACCCTGAGCACTGAGCACCCAGCACCCTGAGCACTGAGCACCCAGCACCCTGAGTAGTGAGCACCCAACGTACTGAGCACCGAACACCCCGAGCACTGAGCACCCAGCACCCTGAGTACTGAGCACCCAGCACCCCGAGTACTGAGCACCCAGCAACCTGAGTACTGAGCACCCAGCGCCCTGAGCACTGAGCACCCAGCACCCCGAGCACTGAGCACCCAGCACCCTGAGTACTGAGCACCCAGCACCCTGAGCACTGAGCACCCAGCACCCTGAGTAGTGAGCACCCAACGTACTGAGCACCGAGCACCCCGAGCACTGAGCACCCAGCACCCTGAGCACTGAGCACCCAGCACCCTGAGTACTGAGCACTGAGCACCCCGCACCCCGAGCACTGAGCACCCAGCACCCTGAGTACTGAGCACCCAGCACCCTGAGCACTGAGCACCCAGCGTACTGAGCACCGAGCACCCAGCACCCTGAGTACTGAGCACCCAGCACCCTGAGCACTGAGCACCCAGCGCCCTGAGTACTGAGCACTGAGCACCCCGAGTACTGAGCACCGGCACCCCGAGCACTAAGCATCCAGCACCCCGAGCACCGAGCACCTAGCACCCTGAGCACTGAGCACCCAGCACCATGAGCACTGAGCACCCAGCACCCTGAGTACTGAGCACTGAGCACCCAGCACCCGAGCACTGAGCACCCAGCACCCTGAGTACTGAGCACTGAGCACCCAGCACCCCGAGCACTGAGCACCCAGCACCCTGAGCACTGAGCACCCAGCACCCGAGTACTGAGCACCCAGCACCCTGAGTACTGTGCACCCAGCACCCTGAGTACTGAGCACCCAGCACCCCGAGTACTGAGCACACAGCACCCTGAGAACTGAGCACCCAGCACCCTGAGCACTGAGCACCCAGCACCCTGAGCACTGAGCACCAAGCACCCGAGTACTGAGCACCCAGTACCCTGAGTACTGAGCACCCAGCACCCTGAGTACTGAGCACCCAGCACCCCGAGTACTGAACCCCCAGCACCCTGAGTACTGAGCACCCAGCACCCTGAGCACTGAGCACCCAGCACCCCGAGCACTGAGCACCCAGCACCCTGAGTACTGAGCACTCAGCACCCAGCTCCCGGAGTACTGAGCACCCAGCACCCTGAGCACTGAGCACCCAGCACCCCGAGCACTGAGCACCCAGCACCCTGAGCACTGAGCACCCAGCACCCTGAGTACTGAGCACTGAGCACCCAGCACCCCGAGCACTGAGCACCCAGCACCCTGAGCACTGAGGACCCAGCACCCTGAGCCCTGAGCACCCAGCACCCTGAGTACTGAGCACTCAGCACCCAGAACCCCGAGCACTGAGCACCCAGCACCCTGAGTACTGAGCCCTGAGCACCCAGCACCCCGAGCACTGAGCACCCAGCACCCTGAGCACTGAGCACCCAGCACCCGAGTACTGAGCACCCAGCACCCTGAGTACTGAGCACCCAGCAACCTGTGTACTGAGAACCCAGCACCCCGTGTACTGAGCACCCAGCACCCTGAGTACTGAGAACCCAGCACCCCGAGTACTGAACACCCAGCACCCTGAGTACTGAGCACCCAGCACCCTGAGCACTGAGCACCCAGCACCCCGAGCACTGAGCACCCAGCACCCTGAGCACTGAGCACCCAGCACCCTGAGCACTGAGCACCCAGCACCCTGAGCACTGAGCACCCAGCACCCTGAGCACTGAGCACCCACCACCCTGAGTAGTGAGCACCCAAAGTACTGAGCACCGAGCACAACGAGCACTGAGCACCCAGCACCCCGAGCACTGAGCACCCAGCACCCCGAGCACCGAGCACCCTGAGTACTAAGCACCGAGCACCCTGAATACTGAGCACCCAGCACCCTGAGCACTGAGCACCCAGCACACCGAGCACTGAGCACCCAGCACCCTGAGTACTGAGCACCCAGCACCCTGAGCACTGAGCACCCAGCACCCTGAGTAGTGAGCACCCAACGTACTGAGCACCGAGCACCCCGAGCACTGAGCACCCAGCACCCTGAGTACTGAGCACCGAGCACCCCGAGTACTGAGCACCCAGCACCCTGAGTACTGAGCTCCGAGCACCCCGAGCACTGAGCACCCAGCGCCCCGAGCACCGAGCACCCTGAGCACTGAGCAGCCAGCACCCTGAGCAATGAGCACCCTGAGTACTGAGCACCCAGCACCTTGAGCACTGAGCACCGAGCACCCCGAGCACTGAGCACCCAGCACCCGGAGTACTGAGCACCCAGCACCCTGAGTACTAAGCACCGAGCACCCTGAGTACTGAGCACCCAGCAGCCTGAGCACTGAACACACAGCACCCTGAGTACTGAGCACCTCGAGCACTGAGCACCCAGCACCCTGAGTACTGAGCACCGAGCACCCCGAGCACTGAGCACCCAGCACCGCGACCACTGAGCACATAGCAACCCGAGCACTGAGCACCCAGCACCCTGAGTACTGAGCACCCAGCACCCTGAGTACTGAGCACCCAGCACCCTGAGCACTGATTACCCAGCACCCTGAGCACTGAGCACCCAGCACCCTGAGCACTGAGCACACAGCACCCTGAGCACTGAGCACCCAGCACCCTTCGTACTGAGCACTGAGCACCCAGCACCCCGAGCACTGAGCACCCAGCACCCTGAGTACTGAGCACCGAGCACCCCGAGCACTGAGCACCCAGCACCCTGAGTACTGAGCTCCGAGCACCCCGAGCACGGAGCACCCAGCGCCCCGAGCACCGAGCACCCTGAGCACTGAGCACCCAGCACCCTGAGCACTGAGCACCGAGCACCCCGAGTACTGAGCACCCAGCACCCTGAGCACTGAGCACCCAGCACCCTGAGTACTGAGCACCCAGCACCCTGAGTACTGAACACCCAGCACCCTGAGCACTGAGCACCCAGCACCCTGAGCACTGAGCACCCAGCACACTGAGCACTGAGCACCCAGGACCCTGAGTAGTGAGCACCCAACGTACTGAGCACCGAGCACCCCGAGCACTGAGCACCCAGCACCCTGAGTACTGAGCACCGATCACCCCGAGCACTGAGCACCCAGAACCCTGAGTACTGAGCTCCGAGCACCCCGAGCACCTGAGCACCCAGCACCCGGAGTACTGAGCACCCAGCACCCTGAGTACTAAGCACCGAGCACCCTGAGTACTGTGCTCCCAGTACCCTGAGCACTGAACACACAGCACCCTGAGTACTGAGCACCCCGAGCACTGAGCACCCAGCACCCTGAGTACTGAGCACCCAGCACCCTGAGTACTGAGCACCCAGCACCCTGGGTACTGAACACCCAGCACCCTGAGCACTGAGAACTGAGCACCCTGAGCACTGAGTACTGAGCACTGAGCACCCTGAGCACTGAGCACCCAGCACCCCGAGTACTGAGCACCCAGCACACCGAGCACTGAGCCCCCAGCGCCCCGAGCACTGACCACCCAGCACCCCGAGCACTGAGCACTGAGCACCCGGAGCACTGAGCACACAGCACCCCGAGTACTAAGCACTGAGCACCCTGAGCACTGAGCACCCAGCACCCCGAGTACTGAGCACTGAGCACCCTGAGTACTGAGAACCCAGCACCCTGAGCACTGAGTACCCAGCACCCTGAGCACAGAGCACCCAGCACCCTGAGCACTGAGCACCCAGCACCCTGAGCACTGAGCACCCAGCACCCTGAGTACTGAGCACTGAGCACCCAGCACCCCGAGCACTGAGCACCCAGCACCCTGAGTACTGAGCACTGAGCACCCAGCACCCCGAGCACTGAGCACCCAGCACCCTGAGCACTGAGCACCCAGCACCCGAGTACTGAGCACCCAGCACCCTGAGTACTGAGCACCCAGCACCCTGAGTACTGAGCACCCAGCACCCCAAGTACTGAGCACCCAGCACCCTGAGTACTGAGCACCCAGCACGCTGAGCACTGAGCACCCAGCACCCTGAGTACTGAGCACCCAGCGCCCTGAGTACTGAGCACCCAGCACCCTGAGCACTGAGCACCCAGCACACTGAGCACTGAGCACCCAGGACCCTGAGTAGTGAGCACCCAACGTACTGAGCACCGAGCACCCCGAGCACTGAGCACCCAGCACCCTGAGTACTGAGCACCAATCACCCTGAGCACTGAGCACCCAGCACCCTGAGTACTGAGCTCCGAGCACCCCGAGCACTGAGCACCCAGCACCCTGAGCACTGAGTACCCAGCACCCTGAGCACTGAGCACCCAGCACCCTGAGTACTGAGCACCCAGCACGCTGAGCACTGAGCACCCAGCACCCTGAGTACTGAGCACCCAGCACCCCAAGTACTGAGCACCCAGCACCCTGAGTACTGAGCACCCAGCACGCTGAGCACTGAGCACCCAGCACCCTGAGTACTGAGCACCCAGCACCCTGAGCACTGAGCACCCAGCACCCTGAGCACTGAGCACCCAGCATACTGAGCACTGAGCACCCAGGACCCTGAGTAGTGAGCACCCAACGTACTGAGCACCGAGCACCCCGAGCACTGAGCACCCAGCACCCTGAGTACTGAGCACCAATCACCCTTAGCACTGAGCACCCAGCACCCTGAGTACTGAGCTCCGAGCACCCCGAGCACTGAGCACCCAGCACCCGGAGTACTGAGCACCCAGCACCCTGAGTACTAAGCACCGAGCACCCTGAGTACTGAGCACCCAGTACCCTGAGCACTGAACACACAGCACCCTGAGTACTGAGGACCCCAAGCACTGAGCACCCAGCACCCTGAGTACTGAGCACCCAGCACCCTGAGTACTGAGCACCCAGCACCCTGAGTACTGAACACCCAGCACCCTGAGCACTGAGCACTGAGCACCCTGAGCACTGAGTACTGAGCACTGAGCACCCTGAGCACTGAGCACCCAGCACCCCAAGTACTGAGCACCCAGCACACTGAGCACTGAGCCCACAGCGCCCCGAGCACTGACCACCCAGCACCCCGAGCACTGAGCACTGAGCACCCGGAGCACTGAGCACACAGCACAACGAGTACTGAGCACTGAGCACCCTGAGCACTGAGCACCCAGCACCCCGAGTACTGAGCACTGAGCACCCTGAGTACTGAGCACCCAGCACCCTGAGCACTGAGCACCCAGCACCCCGAGCACTGAGCACCCAGAACCCTGAGCACTGAGCACCCAGCACCCGAGTACTGAGCACCCAGTACCCTGAGTACTGAGCACCCAGCACTCTGAGTACTGAGCACCTAGCACCCCGAGCACTGAGCACCCAGCACCCCGAGCACTGAGCACCCTGAGTACTAAGCACCGAGCACCCTGAGTACTGAGCACCCAGCACCCTGAGCACTGAGCACCCAGCACCCCGAGCACTGAGCACCCAGCACCCTGAGTACTGAGCACCCAGCACCCTGAGCACTGAGCACCCAGCACCCTGAGTAGTGAGCACCCAACGTACTGAGCACCGAGCACCCCGAGCACTGAGCACCCAGCACCCTGAGTACTGAGCACCGAGCACCCCGAGTACTGAGCACCCAGCACCCTGAGTACTGAGCTCCGAGCACCCCGAGCACTGAGCACCCAGCGCCCCGAGCACCGAGCACCCTGAGCACTTAGCACAAAGCACCCTGAGCAATGAGCACCCTGAGTACTGAGCACCCAGCACCTTGAGCACTGAGCAACGAGCACCCCGAGCACTGAGCACCCAGCACCCGGAGTACTGAGCACCCAGCACCCTGAGTAATGAGCACACAGCACCCCGAGCACTGAGCACCCTGAATACTGAGCACCCAGCACCCTGAGTACTGTGCACTAAGCACCCAGAGCGCTGAGCACCCAGGACCCCAAGCACTGAGTACTGAGCACCCAGCACCCTGAGTACTGAGCACCGAGCTCCCCGAGCACTGAGCACCCTGAGTACTGAGCACCCAGCACCCTGAGTACTGAGCGCCCAGCACCCTGAGCAATGAGCACCCAGCACCCAGAGTACTGAGCACCCAGCACCCTGAGCACTGAGCACACAGCACCCTGAGTACTGAGTACCCAGCACCCTGAGTACTGAGCAACCTGAGCACTGAGCACCCAGCACCCTGAGTTCTGAGCACCCTGAGGACTGAGCACCGATCACCATGAGCACTGAGCACCCAGCACCCTGAGTACTGAGCACCCAGCACCCTGAGTACTGACCACCCTGAGTACTGAGCACCGATCACCCTGAGCACTGAGCACCCAACACCCTGAGTACTGAGCACCCAACGTACTGAGCACCGAGCACACTGAGCACTGAGCACCCAGCACCCTGAGTACTGAGCACCGAGCACCCTGAGCACTGAGCACCCAGCACCCTGAGTACTGAGCACCGAGCACCCCGAGCACTGAGCACCCAGTGCCCCGAGCACTGAGCACCCAGCACCCCGAGCACTGAGCACCCAGCACCCGTAGCACTGAGGACCCAGCACCCCGAGCAATGAGCACCCAGCACCCTGAGTACTGAGCACCCAGCACCCCGAGTACTGAGCACCCAGCAACCTGAGCACCGAGCACCCAGCACCCTGAGCACTGAACATACAGCACCCTGAGTACTGAGCACCTGGAGCACTGAGCACCCAGCACCCTGAGTACTGAGCACCGAGCACCCCGAGCACTGACCACCCAGCACCCCGAGCACTGAGCACCCAGCACCCCGAGCACTGAGCACCCAGCACCCTGAGCACTGAGCACCCAGCACCCTGAGTACTGAGCACCCAGCACCCTGAGCACTGAATACCCAGCACCCTAAGCACTGAGCACCCAGCACCCTGAGCACTGAGCACCCAGCACCCTGAGCACTGAGCACCCAGCACCCTGAGTACTGAGCACTGAGCACCCAGCACCCCGAACACTGAGCACCCAGCACCCTGAGTACTGAGCACTGAGCACCCAGCACCCCGAGCACTGAGCACCCAGCACCCTGAGCACTGAGCACCCAGCACCCGAGTACTAAGCACCCAGCACCCTGAGTACTGAGCACCCAGCACCCTGAGTACTGAGCACCCAGCACCCCGAGTACTGAGCACCCAGCAACCTGAGTACTGAGCACCCAGCGCCCTGAGCACTGAGCACCCAGCACCCCGAGCACTGAGCAACCAGCACCCTGAGTACTGAGCACCCAGCACCCTGAGCACTGAGCACCCAGCACCCTGAGCACTGAGCACCCAGCACCCTGAGCACTGAGCACCCAGCACCCTGAGTAGTGAGCACCCAACGTACTGAGCACCGAGCACCCCGAGCACTGAGCACCCAGCACCCTGAGTACTGAGCACCCAGCACCCCGAGTACTGAGCACCCAGCAACCTGAGTACTGAGCACCCAGCGCCCTGAGCACTGAGCACCCAGCACCCCGAGCACTGAGCACCCAGCACCCTGAGTACTGAGCACCCAGCACCCTGAGCACTGAGCACCCAGCACCCTGAGTAGTGAGCACCCAACGTACTGAGCACCGAGCACCCCGAGCACTGAGCACCCAGCACCCTGAGCACTGAGCACCCAGCACCCTGAGTACTGAGCACTGAGCACCCCGCACCCCGAGCACTGAGCACCCAGCACCCTGAGTACTGAGCACCCAGCAACCTGAGCACCGAGCACCCAGCACCCTGAGCACTGAACATACAGCACCCTGAGTACTGAGCACCTGGAGCACTGAGCACCCAGCACCCTGAGTACTGAGCACCGAGCACCCCGAGCACTGACCACCCAGCACCCCGAGCACTGAGCACCCAGCACCCCGAGCACTGAGCACCCAGCACCCTGAGCACTGAGCACCCAGCACCCTGAGTACTGAGCACCCAGCACCCTGAGCACTGAATACCCAGCACCCTAAGCACTGAGCACCCAGCACCCTGAGCACTGAGCACCCAGCACCCTGAGCACTGAGCACCCAGCACCCTGAGTACTGAGCACTGAGCACCCAGCACCCCGAACACTGAGCACCCAGCACCCTGAGTACTGAGCACTGAGCACCCAGCACCCCGAGCACTGAGCACCCAGCACCCTGAGCACTGAGCACCCAGCACCCGAGTACTAAGCACCCAGCACCCTGAGTACTGAGCACCCAGCACCCTGAGTACTGAGCACCCAGCACCCCGAGTACTGAGCACCCAGCAACCTGAGTACTGAGTACCCAGCGCCCTGAGCACTGAGCACCCAGCACCCCGAGCACTGAGCAACCAGCACCCTGAGTACTGAGCACCCAGCACCCTGAGCACTGAGCACCCAGCACCCTGAGCACTGAGCACCCAGCACCCTGAGCACTGAGCACCCAGCACCCTGAGTAGTGAGCACCCAACGAACTGAGCACCGAGCACCCCGAGCACTGAGCACCCAGCACCCTGAGTACTGAGCACCCAGCACCCCGAGTACTGAGCACCCAGCAACCTGAGTACTGAGCACCCAGCGCCCTGAGCACTGAGCACCCAGCACCCCGAGCACTGAGCACCCAGCACCCTGAGTACTGAGCACCCAGCACCCTGAGCACTGAGCACCCAGCACCCTGAGTAGTGAGCACCCAACGTACTGAGCACCGAGCACCCCGAGCACTGAGCACCCAGCACTCTGAGCACTGAGCACCCAGCACCCTGAGTACTGAGCACTGAGCACCCCGCACCCCGAGCACTGAGCACCCAGCACCCTGAGTACTGAGCACCCAGCACCCTGAGCACTGAGCACCCAGCGTACTGAGCACCGAGCACCCAGCACCCTGAGTACTGAGCACCCAGCACCCTGAGCACTGAGCACCCAGCGCCCTGAGTACTGAGCACTGAGCACCCCGAGTACTGAGCACCGGCACCCCGAGCACTAAGCATCCAGCACCCCGAGCACCGAGCACCTAGCACCCTGAGCACTGAGCACCCAGCACCATGAGCACTGAGCACCCAGCACCCTGAGTACTGAGCACTGAGCACCCAGGACCCGAGCACTGAGCACCCAGCACCCTGAGTACTGAGCACTGAGCACCCAGCACCCCGAGCACTGAGCACCCAGCACCCTGAGTACTGAGCACCCAGCAACCTGAGCACCGAGCACCCAGCACCCTGAGCACTGAACATACAGCACCCTGAGTACTGAGCACCTGGAGCACTGAGCACCCAGCACCCTGAGTACTGAGCACCGAGCACCCCGAGCACTGACCACCCAGCACCCCGAGCACTGAGCACCCAGCACCCCGAGCACTGAGCACCCAGCACCCTGAGCACTGAGCACCCAGCACCCTGAGTACTGAGCACCCAGCACCCTGAGCACTGAATACCCAGCACCCTAAGCACTGAGCACCCAGCACCCTGAGCACTGAGCACCCAGCACCCTGAGCACTGAGCACCCAGCACCCTGAGTACTGAGCACTGAGCACCCAGCACCCCGAACACTGAGCACCCAGCACCCTGAGTACTGAGCACTGAGCACCCAGCACCCCGAGCACTGAGCACCCAGCACCCTGAGCACTGAGCACCCAGCACCCGAGTACTAAGCACCCAGCACCCTGAGTACTGAGCACCCAGCACCCTGAGTACTGAGCACCCAGCACCCCGAGTACTGAGCACCCAGCAACCTGAGTACTGAGCACCCAGCGCCCTGAGCACTGAGCACCCAGCACCCCGAGCACTGAGCAACCAGCACCCTGAGTACTGAGCACCCAGCACCCTGAGCACTGAGCACCCAGCACCCTGAGCACTGAGCACCCAGCACCCTGAGCACTGAGCACCCAGCACCCTGAGTAGTGAGCACCCAACGTACTGAGCACCGAGCACCCCGAGCACTGAGCACCCAGCACCCTGAGTACTGAGCACCCAGCACCCCGAGTACTGAGCACCCAGCAACCTGAGTACTGAGCACCCAGCGCCCTGAGCACTGAGCACCCAGCACCCCGAGCACTGAGCACCCAGCACCCTGAGTACTGAGCACCCAGCACCCTGAGCACTGAGCACCCAGCACCCTGAGTAGTGAGCACCCAACGTACTGAGCACCGAGCACCCCGAGCACTGAGCACCCAGCACCCTGAGCACTGAGCACCCAGCACCCTGAGTACTGAGCACTGAGCACCCCGCACCCCGAGCACTGAGCACCCAGCACCCTGAGTACTGAGCACCCAGCACCCTGAGCACTGAGCACCCAGCGTACTGAGCACCGAGCACCCAGCACCCTGAGTACTGAGCACCCAGCACCCTGAGCACTGAGCACCCAGCGCCCTGAGTACTGAGCACTGAGCACCCCGAGTACTGAGCACCGGCACCCCGAGCACTAAGCATCCAGCACCCCGAGCACCGAGCACCTAGCACCCTGAGCACTGAGCACCCAGCACCATGAGCACTGAGCACCCAGCACCCTGAGTACTGAGCACTGAGCACCCAGGACCCGAGCACTGAGCACCCAGCACCCTGAGTACTGAGCACTGAGCACCCAGCACCCCGAGCACTGAGCACCCAGCACCCTGAGCACTGAGCACCCAGCACCCGAGTACTGAGCACCCAGCACCCTGAGTACTGTGCACCCAGCACCCTGAGTACTGAGCACCCAGCACCCCGAGTACTGAGCACCCAGCACCCTGAGAACTGAGCACCCAGCACCCTGAGCACTGAGCACCCAGCACCCTGAGCACTGAGCACCAAGCACCCGAGTACTGAGCACCCAGTACCCTGAGTACTGAGCACCCAGCACCCTGAGTACTGAGCACCCAGCACCCCGAGTACTGAACACCCAGTACCCTGAGTACTGAGCACCCAGCACCCTGAGCACTGAGCACCCAGCACCCCGAGCACTGAGCACCCAGCACCCTGAGTACTGAGCACTCAGCACCCAGCTCCCGGAGTACTGAGCACCCAGCACCCTGAGCACTGAGCACCCAGCACCCCGAGCACTGAGCACCCAGCACCCTGAGCACTGAGCACCCAGCACCCTGAGTACTGAGCACTGAGCACCCAGCACCCCGAGCACTGAGCACCCAGCACCCTGAGCACTGAGGACCCAGCACCCTGAGCCCTGAGCACCCAGCACCCTGAGTACTGAGCACTCAGCACCCAGAACCCCGAGCACTGAGCACCCAGCACCCTGAGTACTGAGCCCTGAGCACCCAGCACCCCGAGCACTGAGCACCCAGCACCCTGAGCACTGAGCACCCAGCACCCGAGTACTGAGCACACAGCACCCTGAGTACTGAGCACCCAGCAACCTGTGTACTGAGAACCCAGCACCCCGTGTACTGAGCACCCAGCACCCTGAGTACTGAGAACCCAGCACCCCGAGTACTGAACACCCAGCACCCTGAGTACTGAGCACCCAGCACCCTGAGCACTGAGCACCCAGCACCCCGAGCACTGAGCACCCAGCACCCTGAGCACTGAGCACCCAGCACCCTGAGCACTGAGCACCCAGCACCCTGAGCACTGAGCACCCAGCACCCTGAGCACTGAGCACCCACCACCCTGAGTAGTGAGCACCCAAAGTACTGAGCACCGAGCACAACGAGCACTGAGCACCCAGCACCCCGAGCACTGAGCACCCAGCACCCCGAGCACCGAGCACCCTGAGTACTAAGCACCGAGCACCCTGAATACTGAGCACCCAGCACCCTGAGCACTGAGCACCCAGCACACCGAGCACTGAGCACCCAGCACCCTGAGTACTGAGCACCCAGCACCCTGAGCACTGAGCACCCAGCACCCTGAGTAGTGAGCACCCAACGTACTGAGCACCGAGCACCCCGAGCACTGAGCACCCAGCACCCTGAGTACTGAGCACCGAGCACCCCGAGTACTGAGCACCCAGCACCCTGAGTACTGAGCTCCGAGCACCCCGAGCACTGAGCACCCAGCGCCCCGAGCACCGAGCACCCTGAGCACTGAGCAGCCAGCACCCTGAGCAATGAGCACCATGAGTACTGAGCACCCAGCACCTTGAGCACTGAGCACCGAGCACCCCGAGCACTGAGCACCCAGCACCCGGAGTACTGAGCACCCAGCACCCTGAGTACTAAGCACCGAGCACCCTGAGTACTGAGCACCCAGCAGCCTGAGCACTGAACACACAGCACCCTGAGTACTGAGCACCTCGAGCACTGAGCACCCAGCACCCTGAGTACTGAGCACCGAGCACCCCGAGCACTGAGCACCCAGCACCGCGACCACTGAGCACATAGCACCCCGAGCACTGAGCACCCAGCACCCTGAGTACTGAGCACCCAGCACCCTGAGTACTGAGCACCCAGCACCCTGAGCACTGATTACCCAGCACCCTGAGCACTGAGCACCCAGCACCCTGAGCACTGAGCACACAGCACCCTGAGCACTGAGCACCCAGCACCCTTCGTACTGAGCACTGAGCACCCAGCACCCCGAGCACTGAGCACCCAGCACCCTGAGTACTGAGCACCGAGCACCCCGAGCACTGAGCACCCAGCACCCTGAGTACTGAGCTCCGAGCACCCCGAGCACGGAGCAGCCAGCGCCCCGAGCACCGAGCACCCTGAGCACTGAGCACCCAGCACCCTGAGCACTGAGCACCGAGCACCCCGAGTACTGAGCACCCCAGCACCCTGAGCACTGAGCACCCAGCACCCTGAGTACTGAGCACCCAGCACCCTGAGTACTGAACACCCAGCACCCTGAGCACTGAGCACCCAGCACCCTGAGCACTGAGCACCCAGCACACTGAGCACTGAGCACCCAGGACCCTGAGTAGTGAGCACCCAACGTACTGAGCACCGAGCACCCCGAGCACTGAGCACCCAGCACCCTGAGTACTGAGCACCGATCACCCCGAGCACTGAGCACCCAGAACCCTGAGTACTGAGCTCCGAGCACCCCGAGCACCTGAGCACCCAGCACCCGGAGTACTGAGCACCCAGCACCCTGAGTACTAAGCACCGAGCACCCTGAGTACTGTGCTCCCAGTACCCTGAGCACTGAACACACAGCACCCTGAGTACTGAGCACCCCGAGCACTGAGCACCCAGCACCCTGAGTACTGAGCACCCAGCACCCTGAGTACTGAGCACCCAGCACCCTGTGTACTGAACACCCAGCACCCTGAGCACTGAGCACTGAGCACCCTGAGCACTGAGTACTGAGCACTGAGCACCCTGAGCACTGAGCACCCAGCACCCCGAGTACTGAGCACCCAGCACACCGAGCACTGAGCCCCCAGCGCCCCGAGCACTGACCACCCAGCACCCCGAGCACTGAGCACTGAGCACCCGGAGCACTGAGCACACAGCACCCCGAGTACTAAGCACTGAGCACCCTGAGCACTGAGCACCCAGCACCCCGAGTACTGAGCACTGAGCACCCTGAGTACTGAGAACCCAGCACCCCTGAGCACTGAGTACCCAGCACCCTGAGCACAGAGCATCCAGCACCCTGAGCACTGAGCACCCAGCACCCTGAGCACTGAGCACCCAGCACCCTGAGTACTGAGCACTGAGCACCCAGCACGCCGAGCACTGAGCACCCAGCACCCTGAGTACTGAGCACTGAGCACCCAGCACGCCGAGCACTGAGCACCCAGCACCCTGAGCACTGAGAACCCAGCACCCGAGTACTGAGCACCCAGCACCCTGAGTACTGAGCATCCAGCACCCTGAGTACTGAGCACCCAGCACCCCAAGTACTGAGCACCCAGCACCCTGAGTACTGAGCACCCAGCACGCTGAGCACTGAGCACCCAGCACCCTGAGTACTGAGCACCCAGCGCCCTGAGTACTGAGCACCCAGCACCCTGAGCACTGAGCACCCAGCACACTGAGCACTGAGCACCCAGGACCCTGAGTAGTGAGCACCCAACGTACTGAGCACCGAGCACCCCGAGCACTGAGCACCCAGCACCCTGAGTACTGAGCACCAATCACCCTGAGCACTGAGCACCCAGCACCCTGAGTACTGAGCTCCGAGCACCCCGAGCACTGAGCACCCAGCACCCTGAGCACTGAGTACCCAGCACCCTGAGCACTGAGCACCCAGCACCCTGAGTACTGAGCACCCAGCACGCTGAGCACTGAGCACCCAGCACCCTGAGTACTGAGCACCCAGCACCCCAAGTACTGAGCACCCAGCACCCTTGAGTACTGAGCACCCAGCACGCTGAGCACTGAGCACCCAGCACCCAGAGTACTGAGCACCCAGCACCCTGAGCACTGAGCACCCAGCACCCTGAGCACTGAGCACCCAGCACACTGAGCACTGAGCACCCAGGACCCTGAGTAGTGAGGCACCCAACGTACTGAGCACCGAGCACCCCGAGCACTGAGCACCCAGCACCCTGAGTACTGAGCACCAATCACCCTGAGCACTGAGCACCCAGCACCCTGAGGTACTGAGCTCCGAGCACCCCGAGCACTGAGCACCCAGCACCCGGAGTACTGAGCACCCAGCACCCTGAGTACTAAGCACCGAGCACCCTGAGTACTGAGCACCCAGTACCCTGAGCACTGAACACACAGCACCCTGAGTACTGAGGACCCCGAGCACTGAGCACCCAGCACCCTGAGTACTGAGCACCCAGCACCCTGAGTACTGAGCACCCCAGCACCCTGAGTACTGAACACCCAGCACCCTGAGCACTGAGCACTGAGCACCCTGAGCACTGAGTACTGAGCACTGAGCACCCTGAGCACTGAGCACCCAGCACCCCCGAGTACTGAGCACCCAGGCACACTGAGCACTGAGCCCACAGCGCCCCGAGCACTGACCACCCAGCACCCCGAGCACTGAGCACTGAGCACCCGGAGCACTGAGCACACAGCACAACGAGTACTGAGCACTGAGCACCCTGAGCACTGAGCACCCCAGCACCCCGAGTACTGAGCACTGAGCACCCTGAGTACTGAGCACCCAGCACCCTGAGCACTGAGCACCCAGCACCCCGAGCACTGAGCACCCAGAACCCTGAGCACTGAGCACCCAGCACCCGAGTACTGAGCACCCAGTACCCTGAGTACTGAGCACCCAGCACTCTGAGTACTGAGCACCTAGCACCCCGAGCACTGAGCACCCAGCACCCCGAGCACTGAGCACCCTGAGTACTAAGCACCGAGCACCCTGAGTACTGAGCACCCAGCACCCTGAGCACTGAGCACCCAGCACCCCGAGCACTGAGCACCCAGCACCCTGAGTACTGGAGCACCCAGCACCCTGAGCACTGAGCACCCAGCACCCTGAGTAGTGAGCACCCAACGTACTGAGCACCGAGCACCCCGAGCACTGAGCACCCAGCACCCTGAGTACTGAGCACCGAGCACCCCCGAGTACTGAGCACCCAGCCACCCTGAGTACTGAGCTCCGAGCACCCCCGAGCACTGAGCACCCCAGCGCCCCCGAGCACCCGAGCACCCTGAGCACTTAGCACCCAGCACCCTGAGCATTGAGCACCCTGAGTAACTGAGCACCCAGCACCTTGAGCACTGAGCAACGAGCACCCCGACAGGCTGAGCACCCAGCACCCGGAGTACTGAGCACCCAGGCACCCTGAGTACTAAGCA